>NC_143158.1:16985897-17269291 GCF_041381405.1 Jatropha curcas | reverse complement strand
CTGTAGTCAATGCACATCTGAATGATCCATCTTTCTTCTTTACAAATAACACTGGTGCTCCCCAAGGTGATACACTGGGTCTGATAAAGCCTTTATCCAATAACTCCTGTAGCTGAATCTTTAACTCTTTTAGCTCTGCTGGTGCCATTCTGTAAGGTGCAATTGATACTGGTGCTGCTCCAGGATAGATCTATGGTAAACTCCACTTCCCTCCTTGGTGTAACCCTGGTAACTCTTCTGGAAATACATCTGGATAATCACACACTGTTGGTATGTCTTGCACTTCTGACTGTTCTTTCTCTGCTTGTAATGCACATACCAAGTATGCTTCACAACCCTTCTAAATTAATCTCTTTGCTGCCATGGCTGATATCACATTACCCAGAAAATCTCGCCGCTTCCGACTATTATAATTTCCTCCCCTGCTGTTGTATATAGTGTCACCCTTTTCTTTGCACAATCAACTATAGCCTGATGTCTGGATAGCCAATCCATACCCAGAATCACATCAAATTCTCTAAATGGCAACTCCATATCTCCTGGAAACTCTTTTCCATAAATAACAATTGGACATCCTTCGACCACTGTATGGGTTTTTACTACATCGCCTAATGGATTAGTAACTACCATACCCTGACTCACATATGCAACTTCTAACCCTTTAACCCAAGGTTTAGGTACGCTAATGTATGAATGAGACGAGCCAGGATCAATTAAAGCAGAAACTGTATGATCATATAAAGAAAACTCACCAACTATTACATCTGGAGCTTCCTCATCTTCCCTGGTTCGCATCGCATAGACCCTGGCTGGACCTCTTATATCGGGTCTGTCCATAGTCTCTGACTGCTGTCTCTGCCCTCCGGAGCTCTCACCTCTCCCTCTGCCTGCTATGAACTGTATAGGAACTTTTGCCCTCTTCGGACAATCCTTCTTCTGATGGTCTGATGCTCCGCATATCCAACATTTACCAGTCACCAACCAACAATCTCCACCATGCCGTCTGCCACAATGCTCACAAGGTGGAAAAGTATAACCGGCTGACTCTGCACCTCTACTGGTGCCTCTACCAGTTCCTCTGCCTGAACCTCGACTGCCACCAGCAGAACTCGCTGGCGTGTTAGCACCCCTAGCTGCGCCTTGACTAAAGGAAGGTCTAGAACTAGCTGAACTACTAGCACCTCTGAATCTCTTGCTTTCTGACTGATAGGTACTGGGTACACTCTGAGTTTGGTCTCTCCTCTGCTGAGACCGCTGGCGTCTGGTACGCTGACTGGCCTGAATTCGCTCTATCTCCTGAGCTGCCTCTACCAAAGCTGAGAACTCTCTGAATCTGGAAGCTACCACTCCCATCTGAATCTCATCGTTCAGGCCTTCCTGAAACTTTTTACACCTCTCGGCTTCTGTAGTCACTATCCCCTTACCATAGCTACTGAGCCTGGTGAATTCTCTTTCATATTCGGCAACTGACATTCTGTTCTGCCTCAGGTATAAGAATTCTTTCCTTCTCGCATCTAGGTAAGCCTCTGTGATGAACTTTTTCTTGAATTCATCCAAGAAGAATTGCCATGTACGCTGCTCTGCTGATACTCGCTGCTGAACAGTAGTCCACCATGTATATGCCTCATCTATGAGCAATGATGTGGCACAAACCAACTTGTCCTCTGGTGTACATTGTAATTGTTCCAGAACTCTCGATGTCCCATCTAACCAATACTCAGCTATTTCTGGACTATCATCCTTGTTAGCACTGAATTCTTTCGCCCCATATTTCCGAAGCTTCTCTAGTGGGGGCTTTCTTTCTCATTCTACTACTACTGGTGCTTGAGGTATCACCCCTGCAATCTGTCGAAAAGTATCTGCAAGTTGCTTTAACAGTACCTCTTGACCTGGTGCTATTGGAGCCTCACCCTCCACTGCTCTGGCTTGACCTGGTGCTACTGGAGCCTCACCCTCCACTGCTCTGGAGGCGTGTGACTCACTCTCACCTTCCTGAGACATCCTCCTAAAAGAATAACAACTGCTTAGTTCATCAGGGTAGTCATGGCATGTACACTATACTGACTTATGCATGCAAGCCCGGGGAAACTAAACCTAGGGCTCTGATACCAAAATTTGTAACATCCCTTCCCGGTCCACCCGTTAACCCGAATGAACCGAACCGAGACGCTACAAACTGGTTGACTTTATGTCTTGTCATGCTGATGTCATAATGTATATTGAATATAATATCATGCTGATGTTGTTTACAATAATAATGTAATTTTGTAACAAAAGAAAATGAAATCCTGCTTGGGGCCATATGTTCCAAGGAAAAAAGTAAGGATACAAAAAAATACATAACAAAAATAAAAATCCCGCTCGGAAATTCTTTCATTCCGAGGCTAAAGTTAGGGATTCGAGAGAAAATAGTTGATCGTAAATCCAAAAGGAACGGTCGACGACAGATAATGCCCAAAATGTTCAAATACAAAATAAGTTATTGTCATATTATTCATACCGAATTTTTGGTCTAGTCGTCGAAATCGAGATCTCCTTTCCATGCCAGTCTTAGCACACTAGAAATGTAACATCCCTTCCCGGTCCACCCGTTAACCCGAATGAACCGAACCGAGACGCTACAAACTGGTTGACTTTATGTCTTGTCATGCTGATATCATAATGTATATTGAATATAATATCATGCTGATGTTGTTTACAATAATAATGTAATTTATATTACAAGACATGATACTAGTGTCAAAATGAAATGGGCCCAACTGTGTGCCCTGTACATGCCATAAAAAGGGTAGACAAAAGATACACATCTAAATGAGTAGCTACCCTGAAGACTGAGTCTTCTATAGATGAACTGCAGTAGTTGCAAGCTGACTCTCTACGGTCCAATCTCAAAACCTGCGAGTTAAACAGGTAACTCGCTGAGCAAATAAAGCTCAGTGGATATCTCAACATATAAAGAAACAATTAAGCACATACATAGATAGAAATAAGCATGTAAATGCATATGGATAATTAAACATATAAGCACTATAGCATGATCCTTTCCTTATACCTTGATTATCTTTCGTACTGTTTATAATACTGTATGATTCATGAAATGTTATGTCAAGATATCTGAATGGCTCCATAAGGTTATAGTGAAACCGAAGTGATAAGAAAAACTGTATGAAACTGGATGAATACTGTATGCTTGGCTGCTATGGCCCATATATAATCATATCCACTCAACGGCCTGTAGCCGGAGTATCGAACTGTATGGGGTGCAGATCTGCTATCCTATGTCGCGACATAGCCTTATCTAAGTGGTTTCTACCTAACCTCAATGGAGCCTAATGTTGGTATGTCAATAATATAACACAACATCATATTCATAGTTCATAACTTCATAAATCATAATGTTTATTTGATTTCACATCATTTGTATGCTTGCATGTTGTTTTGATACATGTTCTAATGTTGTATTTTTGTTGTAAAATGATTGGAGGCATACAAGTTGGGCAAAGGAATCCAATTGCATAGAAAATAAAGTCCAAAAGTGCATGAAAACACAAGTCGCGAGCGCGCCTTGCAAAGTCGCGAGCGCGAGATGCAAAAATGAGAGTCAGTGAGTTATCGGGCACAAGTCGCGAGTGCGCAGTGCAAAGTCGCGAGCGCGTAAAGCACCAAATGAGAGTCAGAGAGTTTCAGGTGAAAGTCGCGAGCGCGCAAATGAAAGTTGCGAGCGCGTAAAGTGAAAAATGAGAGTCAGTGAGTTTCAGGCACAAGTCGCGAGCTCGTCATGCAATTCGCGCGCGCGCGTCGCGTTTTCCAGCCTGCACAGTCTGTACTCTTTTGGTCATATCTCTCAATATACAACTCCGATTTGGATGATTCAAAAGCCCATGTAAAGCTAACACATAGAGGAACAAATAACTCTTCTATAACACTTCATAATTATCATTAAATGGGGTCAAAATCAAGATGAAATTACTGATAAAATTTCCAGCAAAACCTATTTCAGCATAAACTCACTATTTACTTCATTTATTCAATTCCTCTCCTGTTTTCTTACCATTACCAGTCCTCCCACTCAACATGAAGCAATATTGTCTCATTATCAACACACCACACAAATTCTCATGCAAAGAAAATGGTAAATGAAAAGAGATATCAAACCTCCACTCCAAAAAGCTTGAGCTCTTCTTTACCTTCCTTTTTCTACAATCTTTGAACTCCCTTCTCCTATACACATAAGAATTCTTATAACTTATCTACAATATAGCTCAATTAGAGGTTGAATAATATAAAGCTTCAAGAAATTCTGCTTACTTGGAGAAAATTGAGGTTGCCTTAAACTAAATGGATGGAGAAAGGAAGGATGAAGAAGATGAAGATAAGGATGAAAATGGGAAAGTGAAAATGATTATCACGGGTAGGCCATCAAAATATCAAGAAAAATGATGTGAAACTTACTAAATGGTACCTCAAGTGGCAAAAGGCTATAACTTAATACTCAAGCTTGATCTTTTAATGCAAATAAATCCTAACCCTTATACTTTGATCTTTTTCTCTCAATCAAGTCAGTCCACTTATAAACCCATTCTACCCCAACCGGGTTTGGTTCAACTCGACTCGACTCGACTCGACTCGGTAGGATGTCACAAGAAATGCATTTCTCATCCTATGTGCTTTCATTTTCTCATGCATACATGCAGGACCTACTTTAACTCAGACATTTTTTGTCAGAATTGATTCTTCCCGGGAAGTTGCTTCGAGAACTTGGATCCGACACTCTGGTCAACGCCTAGTCAGAACATCCCCAATCCCCGATTTTATTCCAGTCAGTTCAGTGAGCTATTCAAGTTCATCGGATTCAGATTTTGATTCAGATCCAGTAGAAATGGCAGATGATATGGGGGATGAACCCGGATTTTCGCAAGCTCAGATAAGAACCATCGCTCAGATTGTAGTCGCTGCTCTCGCCCAAGATAGGGCTCAAAACCAAACTACTCCCGCTTCAAGCAGTCAACCAGCGGTTGAAGAAAGACAAATTCTCGAACCCGTGTCAGACAAATTCTCGAAACACTGTCCCTGTTGAGAATGATGTAATCAAGCAACTTGCTGAGCTGAAAGACAAGATTGAGAAAATGTCTGTAGTGAAGGAAAAGGACTCGGTCACCAACTTTCACATAACTGAGTATGTTTTGCACCCAACCAGCTCTACTTCATTTAAAACATTCAAGCATACCACATTCGAAGGAGACAACGATCCCTGTTCTCATCTGTTTGAATTCCTACGGGTCTCTCAGATGAATCGGTACAATGAGAAAGATGTTTTGCGAGCATTCCCGCAAACATTACATAAGGACTATCGGAGGTGGTATGATGGTCTAGATGAGGAGATTCAGAAGAATTGGATCAAACTACAGACCGCTTTTCTTAAGCATTTTAAGACCGATGAGAGTGACGAGTTCAGTTTACGTGATTTGGAGAGCCTGAGACAAGGGAAAGATGAAAGCTTTTCTGACTACTATAGGAGATGGAGAACAAAGCTATACAGGGTTCAGACAAGGCCGAAGGATAAAGAGTTGATCAGAATCTTCAATAGGAGCTTGTTGCCCTTCTTTAAGGAGAGGATGTTAACCCAACCTCTCACTGATTTTGCTCTAGTTCAAAGCGTGGTTTGAACATAGAGGAGCTGTACAAGGAGGAAAAGAAGAAGAACAGAGGGTTTGGCAATTATCACCTCCTATGGTGACAGAAATGCCGGAAGTAGCACCCAGAATCAATCAGGAGGCAGTAATACAGTGGGGGTAGTTAATGAAAGAGTCAGAAGAGAATTCACTGACTTGGGAAGACCCTTGAGTACAGTGTTGAGATCATGTATCAAGAATGGAGTACTTTCGAAGTTGCCAGTCGATCCGACTAAGCCTGTGCGTGGGAGGTATATGGACCGAAACTGTGATTACCATCAGTGCAAGGGACATTCGACTGACGAATGTTTCAAATTGAGGCACGATATCCAGGATTTGATTGATAGCGTCTGAGAGGAACAAGCCCATCACTAAGAATAACCCGTTTCCCCAGTATCAGTACAATTATCCGCCCCGTAAGTCTCAGTCGGGTGGATCAGTCAACGCAATCGGAAGTGGATTGCCAGAAGAAGTTGTATTGGCAGAGGCCAATGGGAAGAACAGATGTGTGCCATGTTGAATATATGGGATGACTGCAGCAGCGATGAGGAAGAGAAGATGCCTGTAAAAATAGAGATTGAGAGAGCATTACGGTGAAAGTGGGCGATGTGCCAAAAGATGAAGACGAGCAGATCCAGCTCGCAATCCAAAAAGCTTAACTGATCAAGAAGAGCAGTGGTATTATAGCAGTGAAGAGGACGTGAATGAGGTAGGCGTCCAGAGCTTAACCCGCAGTGGGCGAGTATACAATCCCAATAGCAGTATGCAGGCTAAGGGAAAAGAGATTGCTGCTGATGGAACGAAAAAGAAAGCAATAGAGAAAGGCGGAGAAGAGCCAAAAGAAAAGAAAGAAGAGGAGTAGTGAAAGTACAGAAGAGACTGTCGAGGTAGGTGAGAGCAGTCAGAACCAAGCACCCAGCGGTGTACCGCCAGTTCAGTACTGAGCCAATTGCAGAGAACAAGAGCAGATATTTCATTATGGGATTTGCTGATAGCATCCAAAGAGCATAGAGAGTCTTACTAGAAGCCATGACTTTTGTCAGAGTGCCTGCTCGGATTCAGAGTGTTGACATGATCAACGTGCTACAGCGTAGAATTGGCGAAGTCACTTTCTTTGACTCGGACCTCCCACCAGAAGGAAGAAACCACTTTAAGCCATTATACATCCAGATTGCCGTTAATGGGCGTGATACCCGGAATGTGATGGTGGATAACGGATCAGCCCTGTGTGTGTGCCCGTTGAAGATGCTATCCAAGTTTAAAATTGAAGAGTCAAACTTGAACCATCAAACATGGTGGTCAAAGCTTATGACAACACCATGCGAATGCAAAAGGAACTTTTAGAGCGAAGATCTCCACGGGGCTGTAGAAAGCTGGGTAGATGTGGTTGTGCTTGATATTTTAGCCAACTATGCTCTTTTGTAGGGAAGGCCCTGGCTCCATCCTCTAGGTGCAGTTCTGTCTACCCTGCAGAAAAGTGAAGATTCCATGGGTACGGATGTGGTGACAGTTAACGCGCAAGAGGATCTGAATGTGGCAACAGTGGAAGGCTTAGAGGTGGCGGTGCCATTATCGGGTTTCAGGTGGCAGTGATTGATGCGCCTACCAGTGAGAGCAAGAGTGCGGTAAATAGAATGAGTCCTTTTTCAAGGAAGATGATGAAAAAGATGCAGTGGCAGTATGGCAAAGGGTTAGGCCGGGAGCTGCAAGGAAGGTTTGACCTCTCTCATCGGCATTTGGACAGCAAGATAGACGCGGACTGGGATATTCTGAGAATAGGAAGAAGGAAAGGTACGAGATCCGGTCTCCGTTAGAGGGTCAAATCTGAATCATATCTTCTTTGTCCCACAAGCTGCGGAGAATTTCAGAGTAGGGGAAGACCTACCCCGGCTTGGAGATATTCATGACAATTATGAGGAGAAACTGATCAAGTCGCCGAACCTTCCTTGGAACAGCTGGTGGAGGGAATTGAGTTTATGGTGGGTATGACGCAGTAAGCACTGAATCTGAGTGGTCGAAGAAGATATCCGAGTTTGAAGACTTTTTGGGGATTGGGGATGAAGCTTCCAAGATGGTGCAAGAGCAGAAGGCCAAGGCACGGATCCTCCAGTCGGTATTAGCTGCTGAAGATGCCGAAGAGGCAGAGAGGAAGGTATTGAAGATGAAGCTTGCAGAGGAGAAAGCGAAGCTACCCCGGAAGAAGAAGAAGACAGATGCATGAAGTGATTCAGGCAATAAAGAACACTTGTAATGAATGTATTGAGCAGGCAATTAATCCTGTATTTTGCTTTTCTGATGTTTGTTTTGAGAACAATATGGATGGTTTTCCTCTTTATTTCAATCAATGGAAGTGAACTTTGACTATTTGTTTTCTTGTTTTCCTGATTGTCACGTTCATGGCATTGATTATACCACGCCATATTTGACATAAATGCATTGCATCATTTTGCATTTAACTTAAGCACCACTGAAGATCCTAAAATAATCGAAATCGGATCAGACTTTAAACCTGAGCTTAGACAGGATCTTCAAGAATGCATTAGAAAAATTCAGAGGTATTTGCCTGGAGCTACGCGGACATGCCAGGAAGACAGATCAATAGCAGAGCACTTCATTCCTACTGATCCGAGTGTTAAGCGTGAAAGAAAAGGAGAAGGGTCAGACCAGAATGGCAGGATAAGATCAAAGCTGAAGTCCAGAAGCAGTTGGATGCAGGATTCTTAGAAGTAGTACACTATCCGGAATGGTTGGCAATATAGTCCCGTGCTGAAGAAAGATGGGAGGATAAGGGTCTGTGTTGACTACAGGGACCTGAACAAGCCTCGCCTAAGGATGACTTTCCACTTCCGCACATAGATGTTTTGATCGACAGTGCTGCCGGAATGGAATGTTATTCTATCATGGACGGATTCTCTGGATACAACCAAATACTGATGGCCTTAGTGGATAAGCACAAGACGGCCTTCACCACGGATTTCGGAACCTTTTGCTATAGAGTAATGCCATTTGGACTGAAGAACGCCGGGGCAACATACTAGAGAATGGCTACAACGTTATTTCATGATATGATCCATAAAGGACTAGAAGTATATGTGGATGACATGGTGATCATGACAAGAACACAGGAAGAACACGCAGAGATGCTGGAGAAGTTCTTTGCACGGGTCAAGCAGTATAACTTGAGACTCAATCCCAAGAAGTGCGTATTCGGAGTAACGAAAGGGAAGTTATTAGGTTTTGTTGTAGGACCTAACGGGATTGAGGTTGACCCCACAAAATAAAAGCCATTCAGGATATGGAACCGCCAAGAACAAACGTCAGGTGAGAAGCTTCTTGGGTAAAATTCAGTACATCAGCAGGTTTATTTCGAGGTTATCCATCACTTGTGCTCCAATTTTTAAGCTACTGAAGAAGAATCAGCCAGTTAAGTGGAATGAGGACTGCCAGAGAGCCTTTGACCACATAAAGAAATACTTGATGAATCCACCGGTGCTTAGTTAACCAAGACCAGGAGAACCTCTGATCTTGTATCTATCTGTAGAAGATGCAGGAGTTGGAGCAATGTTGGTACAGTCGGACGCCGCTGGAGTAGAAAAGGCCATTTACTACATTAGCAAGAAGCTATTGCCTATCGAAGAGAAATACAACATGGTGGAGAAAACATGTATGGCAGTAGTGTGGTCGATAAATAAGTTGAGGCCTTACTTTGATTCCTTCAGGGTCACTTTCGTCTCCAAAATTGATCCCTGAAGTATTTGCAGAGAACGCCTACTCTAGAGGGTTGTCTAAGTGGTTAATTCAGATGTCTAGCGTGGATGCAGAGTTTGTAACGAAGAAAACGGTCAAAGGCGGGCTGTCAGAATTCCTGGCAGAAAATCCAATTACAGATGACGAACCATGGGAATTGGAGTTTCCAGATGAACACTTGCTGTGTGTCGAAACAGGGGCTTGGAAATTGTACTTTGATGGATCAGCCAACAGAAATGGAGCCGGAGCTGGTATTGTAATTGAAGCACCTAATGGCGAGGTCACCACAATGTGCAAGAGACTTTGTTCCCGGTCACTAACAATATGGCTGAGTATGAAGCGTGCATCATGGGAATGGAAGCTCTCCTTGCATCCGGCGCTAAGGAGGTCGAGGTAATAGGAGATTCGTTATTGGTTATTGAACATGCTAACGAGAGATGGAAAGTAGAAGAAGAAAGACTGAAGCCCTATGTTGAGTACTTGTTGAAAAGGCAGCACTATTCGACAAGATCACTTTCACTCACATAGGAAGAACCTATAACAGAATTCCAGATGCCTTGGCAAACTTAGCATCGGCTGGCAGGATTTGAGTAAAGTTCCGAAGAAGCCATTTATCATTACCAGCCAATATCCCGTGCTATCAAGAACATTTTGTGAACCAGGTGGAGTCGGAAAGAACCCTGGTTTACGGATATTCTGAGGTATATGAAACGGTACTTTTTCTGATGATGCGACGAAAGAAGACCGTACGTTCTCAGAAAAATGGCTTTGAATTATGTCTGGCCGATGGTGAACTCTATAGAAGAGCTTGGGATGGGATGCTGTAAGATGCGTGAGTAAGAAAGAGGGAGAAGAATAATGAGAAACAATGAAGGAGTTTCGGTACTCATTAAGCGGCATGAGCCTAGCAAGAAAAATCATGAGGCAAGGTTATTTCTGGATGCAGATGGAAGGTGACTGTGTTCAGTATGTGCGTCATTGCAAAGCTTGCCAATATCATGACAATAAAAGCCACTCACCTGCTGTTGAACTCCATCTGACAACTCCTTCTTGGCCTTTTTCTGCATGGGGCATAGACGTCATCGGCAAAATCTCGCTAGCAGCATCGAACGGCCATCAGTATATATTGGTTGTAGTTGACTACTTCTCTAGATGGATTGAGGCTCAGTCTTACAAAACCTTAACCGCCAAGCATGTGGCTAGATTCATTGAGAACATTTTCTGTCGCTATGGTGTTCCCCATCACATAGTTACAGATAATGGCTCTCATTTTCAAGCAGATGTTGGTCAGTTGCTTTATAGATATAAGGTTGAGCATCACCATTCTTCTCCTTATCGCCCTCAGGCTAATGGTGCAGTAGAAGCTGCGAATAAGGAGATCAAAAGAATCCTGTCGAAGATGTGTGAAAGGTACAGAAGCTGGGCCGAGAAACTTCCTTTCGCGCTCTGGGGGCATCGCACTACCTTCAAATCAGTAATGGAGCCTCTCCTTTCGAACTTGTATATGGAATGGAGGCAGTGTTACCGAGAGCTCGAAAAGAAGTCTCTCAGGGTTTTGTAGAAGCTGGTCTGACCGAGGAAGAATGGGTCAAGAAGAGGTATGAAGATTAGCGCTCTTAGATGGAAGACTGAATGCTCGATTCCAGGATCAGATGAGAAAAAGAAGGATTGCTCGTTTCTATAACAAACGGGTACATCCAAGGGCTTTAAAGAACGGAGATTTGGTATTGATCAGATTATTGGATCACGAAGCCCAGAATCATCCTGGTGGGAAGTTTAAACCCAACTGGCATGGACCGTTCAGAGTTCAGAAGTTATTAGCAAAAGGCGCCGCTGAATTAGTCACCATGGAAGGGAAGCCTGTCAACCGAATTGTCAACAGGACCAAATGAAAAGATTTTAGCCTGAAATGATGATTTCGATTAAAAAAAAAAAAAAAAGCTAAGTTGAAAACCCAAAGGGCGGCTTAGGCAAGAATTAAGCTCGCTAGGTTGAAAACCCGAAAGGGCGGCCTAGGCAAAAGTTAGAGCATGAATAAAATAAAAATAAAAACAAAATTTTGGATCAACGTGTGGTGCTTAGTTTAAATGCGAATCCATGCCATGCGTTCGTGACAATTTGTGATTGGTTGCTCAACGCCATCAACTTGACTTGAGGGAATAGGAAATCGAGTAGTTAGAGCAAATGACCATTGTATTAAAATAAATTTTCTTTACTTCTGTATAATGTTGAAAAGAAGTAAGATTAATAAAGGATTTGAATTCAAAATTTTTCTTTTTGTTCCGGGGTTATGGTCAAAGAATGCAAGACCTTCCTCTCTGCTTATTTGCAAAGATCGACTCATCTGGTTTAAAATGTTCTGGCTGTTGGTCCTGCCTAAACAATGAATTCTTCAAACATTGATCAGAAGGACGAACACCATTTCTCAGTGATTTCCCTGAAAGATCAATATAAAACCATGAATAAACCTTAGTACTCATATAGGTTCATGCATACATAAAGAAGTTACATTTGTTATTTTTGTCTGATTTGTGCAGGTAATAAAATAGTCACCCCATTCTTTGTTATCTCCAAGTGTAAGCTTTTGCTTTTGCATAATAATCCTTTCTTATGAGCTTTCATTTATTAACCCGAGGGCAGGAGGCCCAAATAACTAACACAGCAAACGATTTCGAAGAAAAGGTTTGTTGTCTTTTGTTGATTCATGTGTGCAGAAAGAATTAATAAAGACCGAGTCATCGAGATCATTAATTATAAGGAAAGCAGATACATTAAATAAAAGCTCATGGCCTGAGCATAGACAGAAAAAGCAACAGACAATAGTTTATTTCAGTGGGGCCTATCAGCAGAGGCCAATCTTCACAGAGCATGACATCATCATGGGGTAAAGAACCAGTTGGCATATGCGGGTGTCACAGTATCCTGCATCGTTCCTTCATCTAAGTACCTGGTGTTTCGATTTTGCCAACGGTCAGCCAAATTGGCCAATAGATGCGGTGTTATCAGACCACTTTCAAAGTTATGGATTCTGGGAACACGCTGTATCATCCCATACTCACGACTGATCCTATCTAGGAAACAGGCCATGGAACGGTCTAGACTGGCATACAACACATAATTGAGGTTCATACTTCCGGTTGTGACCAGTCTGATCTTCCACCAAGGACAAGTCCATCGAATTGAAGGATTATCCTCAAAATTGAAGCGTCTCCGAGACCGAGATTGAAAGTTGGCAGGTCCATAGGTTGGAATTAAGCGAGCTGGGATTGGAGGAATCAGGCTTAACTTGTCCAGAGCCCAGGCTTGCAATAGTAGTGGACAACCGCGATGATGAACATTGAAGTTGGTGACGTGAAGGGCGATATCCCTAACCCAACACATCATTTCTCCCATGATCATCATGAAGACAGTATGATGGTACATTTGCATGTCACGAACAACGGTCAGAAGTCGAAAATCTCCAACTCCGGGCTGGCGATTCTTCATGGCGTACACATTCAACAGCAAGAAGCAGCAAGCTCGAATCCAAGAGGGATCTAGATCAATGGACAAAACCCTACTCAGGAAAGGTTCCAAGGGGAGGCCTTGATCAATGTTTATGCCATCAGAAAGGTAAACCGGACACAAGGCCACAATCTCAGCTAGATCATACCTAGGACCTGGGGGTAAAGCCGGAGTTTCATCTTGTTCGGGATGATGATCCATCACGGCACACATTTCCTCGTAGGTCAGAGTTACTTCAGAGTCTTCAAACCAAAAACCATGGTGTTAGGATTGAAGTGAGTAACAAGCCAAGACAAGAAGCCATGGTCGGATTTTAAGTCTTTGAAATATTTCACCCAAACGAGTTGGTTCATAGGAGGAATTCGCCATAGGTCGTCCGGGATGGATTGGACGAAAGATGAAACTTGGTTTCTGAAGGCCATGGAAAAGGATTATTTGAGAATTGGATCTACTCTGAATGTTGGAAGTGAAGGAGACACAAAAGAGAAACCTCCATTTATAGAAGAGTAGAAGGATATAGGTAATGAAGCGCCATCATTACTCGACTTGATATCCACTGTCAATGGTAGTTGGAAGGCATTTATGTATGAATTACTCCAGCTGGTGAGCACTTAAACCCGCATTAATCAATAAGAAAGACGGTTTGTACAATAAGGAGGTTGAATTTTTATGACCGCATTAACCGTCCTGCCAGGTAAGTACAATGATCCACTTCTGTTTAGGAATTGATTTTTGTCGTATTTCATTTTAAGTTCATTATCTTATTCTTTATTTATTTCATTTCATTTCATTTGTTTAATTATAATAAATCAGTTTATTGATTGCTAACAAGGTGGACCACTTTTATAAATAAATGGGACACCGCTATTTTGTATTTTTGTTGTGTTTGTATTTTATTTTTGTAGGAATAAGGTCTCACAGTTGCAAAACATAAACTATATGACAATGTAATAAAAGAAAAATATTGTAAAAATATAAATGATATCATAAAAATAGTATAACTGTACAACCATTCTAAAAAAGATTACTAAATGTTCAAAAAATGTTCCAAAATGGCTGAGACACGGGGGCAGGGCTACCGTCGCCTACGGGTCGGACCAGCAACCGCCTGAGGGGGGTGGAGATGGTGGTGCGTCACCAGAAGAACCGTCATCGTCCTTGTCAGAGGAGTCTAAGGGGATCCCCTCTACCTCCAATCTCGTCCGGAGCCGGTCCACCTCCGCCTGGAGTCGGCTCACAGCACTGGACTGGCGAGACTGATGCCTCCGTAGCCTCCCGATCTCCAGGTCCTGTAAAAACAGAGATATGTAAGAGAAGGTAAGCAAAAAATGAAGAAGAATGCAAAAACACATGAAGGTCATGCATACCCTCTCGTGGCGCTCGGAGTAGAGCTGAGCGATGTAAGACTGAGCAAAGCTGAATCTCTGGCAAACCTCCAGATATCTCTGAGCAGGCAACTGCAAGCATTGGAAGACATTCAATAAGGACTCGTTCAGGTAAAGTACCCTTGACTTTGTAAATACAGTTTATTACTTACGTGTGTGGCATGCTCAGGATCCAGCTACGGTAATGGAGGAGCCCGTCTGAGGTCAGCAGGAATAGTGATGCCCGACCCCAGACCCAGATCAGGATCCAGCACCACCTCCATGCCAGGTGGGAATGGTACATCGCCGAGTATAATCCCCGTAGGTCTAGCCGGAGCAACCGCAGCCCCTGCCTCAACCGCTGCCTCTGCTCTGTAATGGGCTGCAGTCTTGTGCGTCTTCGCTCCTGTAACAAGTCATAGAGAAAGAAATGATATCAGTGGGTTAAAACAGTGAAAAAGGATAAAAAAATGAGACTGAAGATAAGAAAGTTACCTGGGTATACTCGAGGATCTCGGGAAGCCGCGCTGCATCTGAGAGGAGAAATAGGCAGGGAAATCGCCAGCGGACAGGAAATCGTTAGCTGAGAAGCCCCTATACTCCACCTCCATCCTCCCGGGTCAAGCCCTCCAAAAGGCACATGTGACGAGGAGGAGCATGAGGCACCCGCCGCTGCGCTGGGACCACTGGAGTGTCGTAAACTCTCTCCCCGACAAAGTACCGATCGGCCCAGTACCCCCGCATCAGAAACCTCGATCGGGTATGCAGCTCTGCCACCTCGCGGCCCGGATAGGTCCTCCAAGCGTCATAGTCCCATGGAGTCAGAAACAGCTGCAAAAGAATAGAAGAATCAGCGGTTATACAGTATAAAAGAATGAAGAAAGCTAAGCTAAATGTTTAGAGATTTTTGTACTTACATCAGACAGCTCCCGGTCGTTAAGGAAGCTCCTCCAGTACTCGGGGTCCTCGCCACTGGCATAAGTGTGATGACAATGGGCCAGATAACGAGGGATCCGCCTAGACTCGGCAGGAGTGTCGCCACTCGGACCGCCTGGATAGATACGGTACTCGTAAGACCATACCTACAGTAAAGATTATAGTAATATCAATGTACAGTTGAACAGTTGAAAATGAAAAGAAGAAGGTGAAGAGTGAAAGACTGTTACCTCCAGAGGCCGGATAAACAGCCAGTTTGACTCACCGCTACCACGGGTCCAGACATCCAGACCGTGATAGAGATGAGCCAAAGCTAGAGTGGCCCAGTCGAAGGACCCGACCTGACTCAAGTCCCTCAGGCATGCTAGCACTACCAGGTCTCCCTTATTCTGGGAGGTGCATAGCAGTTGGGACGATATGACGTAGAAGAGGAAGGACCGAGCAGCCTGGTCCCTCTCCTCCTGAGTATATGCGGGTGCAGCAGGTCGGGCCTCCACCGGCAACTCCCTCCACGCCGCCAGCCTGGTCCTGATCCTCTCGGCCAGAACTGATAGACTACCTCGTAAGACACGCATCCCTGCACAGTGTACCTAGTCTGTGTGGTCACACCGAGTAGAGAGCGGACTAACTGAGCTCCTAAAGTAGCCGTCTGGTACCGAGCATCCAGTGGGGGAATCGGACCGGTAAAGCGGAGATCGGTAATGGCAGTGTAATCGACCGGTGTCAGGGTCATCTCGCCGAACCTGAAAACAAATGTGTGAGTGCAGTCATTCCACCGCTCCATCAACGCGTATCTCATAGCGGGCGAAAAACGGGGCTGTGTGCGGCGAAGCCCTGCAGCATAATCTCCAAAGCCTGCAGCTACAACCCGAGCTCGCATAGGAGGGTCCAGCAAGTCCCAGAACGCAAACGCATCAGTGGATGATCCACCCGAGCGGGCCTTGCCCAGATCAACCTGTAAGAAAAATTTCAATTTAAATAAATATTGTACTAACAATTATTCATTTTATTCTATGGCAGGAAAATAAAAATCCAAATCTCGGGTTGAACCATAGCTGCGTCACGTAACTACACAGCCGCGACGCACATCTACTGGTTGCGTCACGCAACTCTGACCAAGTTCCGCACCCTGGAGCACAGCTGCGTCGCGCACCTCAGCACCCGCGCCACACAACTCCACAGCTGCGTCACGCAACTGTTCAAAGTTGGCATCCTAAGAACAGATGCTCCACGCACTTCCACAGCTTGCGCCACGCCTCTCAATAGTTGCGTCACGCAACTGCTCAAGGCTTTGCCTCGTTGACGAACAGTCGCGTCACGGAACTGTTCTTCCAAAGAAACAGTTGCGTGACGCAACTGTCGTAGGTACGCAGAAGTTAAATTACACCTAATTTCACTATGTTTTGTGTTATTCTCATGCAATTTTTAGGACCCAAATTTGAGTCGTGTAAAGATATCAGCAAGTAAGCATCAATAAATCAAGCTTCTAACGCAATGAAAGGGATTTAATCCTAAGTTCAGGGTACTCTAGGGTTTTCTGGCGCTTAGAACAGTTGCGTCAATCAACTGTTCACACAAGATACAGCTGCATCACGCACTGTTCACGCAAAGGAACAGTGCGCCACGCAACTCCTTCCTGCTGACGCGACTGTTAACGCCTGCACAGACTACAATTCAACTACGCCAACAGAATATGGATCAAAAGCAGAAAATTGAAGAAAATTTTACTTACCTCAGCCTGAAGCCGCGCATCCGGCTAGTCTCATATCTCACCGGGAATTCAGATACCGGCAACGAGAGGAGCTGCATGCTGGTCCGGTGTCCCCGAGGTCAGCGGGTTCGGGCTCACCAACACTGGCTCGCCGTCAAATGTCGGGATGTCCGGGTAGCGCCCTGAGAGTCTCCATCTCCGGAGTGTAGGCGGAAACAGGGATTTCAGAGATTTGAGACATCGTTTTCGGTTGAAAGTTCAGAGAGTTCTCAATTGCTTGGGGTTTGTTGATAAGTGAAACCGAATTGGTTAAGAAGGAAGTTACTTATAGTAAGCAACTGAGCCGAAGCCCATTTCTCCAAGCCCAAAGCAACAAGCCCATCACTTCTTTCGAGCCCAACAGGCCCGCACGGCCATCTTAAGCCCATGACGGCCCATTTCAGCAATTGACGTTGCTAATGCGGCTAGCACACTTCATCAATTTTGTCTACTCATCGCACAGGGGGCAAGAAACACCAAATTGCCCAGATTACCACTCACGTAAGTTTTCTTCCAACCGCTGCATCAAAAGAGGTATACCTGAAAATGCAAACAAAAAATTTGTTAAATCTGTTATGCCAGAATTTTACAAAATTGTTAAACCAAACTTTGACAATAAAATATTGAAAGGTATGCCTAAAAAGTGAATATTTTTTGTCCTAAGTCGGAATTCCGGACTGGGGGCAAAAGTATAATCTTTTGCTCTGATACAAATTCTTTATTTTATGATTAATGCATGGGACATGCGATGTTCCAATATTTTCTAACAAAAGGCAAGGTCTATTTGTACACAGATATTGCTCTTTCCTTGTGAACAATTTTTCAGGCCAATCGGTGATGGTTTTTCGAAGCCGATAGATCTTACTGATTAGTGATGGTGCATTGCGAAGCTAGTCAGAACAATTTCAAACTCCAAACAGTGATGGAGCATTGCGAAGCTGTTTGAACTCTCTTCCCCAGTCAATGATGTTGAATTGCGAAGTTGACCAGGGCAAAACCAACGTCTTTCGGGCCGATCAAACCGAGCTTCAAGGATGTTTCTTCTGATCCGACTGGAGCCGACAAAGCCGATCAAACTGAGCTGAGTAGGTGGCCAGATGACCAAATCAAAACCCTTCAAGCCGATCAAACCGAGCTTCGAAGGCATTTTCATCAAACCAACGTCTTTCGGGCCGATCAAATCGAGCTTCGAGGATGTTTCTTCTGATCTAACTGGAGCCGACAAAGCCGATCAAACCGAGCTGAGTAGGTGGCCAGATGATCAAATCAAAACCCTTCAAGCCGATCAAATTGAGCTTCGAAGGCATTTTCATCAAACCAACGTCTTTCGGGCTGATCAAACCGAGCTTTGAGGATGTCTCTTCTGATCCGACTGGAGCCGACAAAGCCGATCAAACCGAGCTGAGTAGGTGGCCAGATGATCAAATCAAAACCCTTCAAGCCGATCAAACCGAGCTTCGAAGGTATCTTCATCAAACCAATGTGTTACTGATCCGACTGGAGCCGACAAAGCGATCAAACCGAGCTGAGTAGGTGGCCAGATGATTAACTCAACATCTTTCCAAGCCGATCAAACCGAGCTTTGAGGAGGATTGCCAGATTGAAGGCGCGTCAATGGACCACTTTAATATTAATCGTTTATACAATTAATGATAAAGTGGGGGGGGGGGGGGGGGCAAACTGTTGACGCGTGATTTTATGCCCCCGCCTAACCCGGTGATGATATGAGGATAAGGGATAAGGAATCACGATCAACCAGAAGTGTTTGAACAAAAATTGAATCAAACCAGCCCAAAGGAGTTTGACCCACGTTAGGGTTGCGTCACGCAGCTATCACCTGCGTGACGGCACTCATAGTTGCGTCACGTAACTCTAACCAGGCTGACACCTCTGTCGCGCGCCCGTGCAACGGCCTACACTGTTTGTATGGATACGCGGCAACTGTACGAAAAGTAAGCTGCGTCACGCAGCTTTCGGTGCGTCACGCAGGTAGTTGCGTGACGCAACTTTGTTCTGTTGCCCTACCCATATAATACAACATTTTGTCTTAAAACGGGACTTTTTCTCTCATTTTCTCGGGACCTCAACGTTTTAAGCTAAGATTTTTGATTTACGGCTAGGGTTTCTTCCCCAAGAACTCAAGTGAGTAACCTTGAGGAAGATCAAGCCATTAGATATATAGATTTAAAATTAAAACACAAAAAAGAACATAAGAAGAGAGAAAGAGAAAAGATAAAAGAAACGTTTATTGTGCAAAACTTAATAACAAACACCTCTGGGATCGTGAGGTATTGTCCCTGAATCAATTAAAATGCATTCAATCCTCGAATCTGAGGGTTAGGTAATCCCTTAAACCTTTTCCTTTCATTTTTAGTCTTTTATTTGTTAAAAATCTCATTTTTATAGTATTTAGTTGGTTTGTTATTGGTTAAACGTAACTTTGCCCATTTCTGAGTATTTCTGAGTTGTATTTAATCATTGTTAACAAAAAGAACACGTAAAAAAGAGTAGTTTGAATGGTAGTTACGGACCAGAGCAGCTGCGTCACGCAGTTACTACCTGCGTGATGCAACTGTTCATGTCCAAAAGGCCTTAACCTGGATTGGATCACTAGCGTGACGCAACTGTTCGTGCACACAATCTTTATTTCGTTTTTATAGTTGTTGTTTAATGTTATGTTTTCAATAAGTAGTTAATAAAACTGGGCATTTTAATAAGCTCATGAATAGTCGCGCCACGCAACTAAGAGTTCCGTCACGCGACTGTTCTTCATAGAACAGCTGCGTGACGCGACTGTCTTAAAGCTCCAAGATAATAACTAAGAGTTCCGTCACGCGACTGTTCTTCATAGAATAGCTGCGTGACGCAACTATCTTAAGTTCCAAAATACTTTTCTTATCTTATTTTAATTTCATTTCATTAAGTAAATGTTTAATGTTAACTCGAAAAATGATCAATAATGGGCAAATTGTGTTCTAATCAAATCAAATCAATTAATTTACTATGATTATAAGATTTTAGGATTTGTTGTTTATTGTTGATTATATTATTAAATATGGTTTGTGGCCCGCCTTTAACCATAAGGCAAGAGCGGGTCTTTTAATTATATTTGCTATATTGTGGATGGATGGTGAATGTGATGATTTATTATGAATGCAATGAATGAACCTAATTGGGACGATTAATTAATTTTCCACATAGGAACTCGATTCGATTTATTCGGGTTGGGTTTAATTAAATAATTTGGCTTTTCTAAAATAAAATTAATTAGAAATCGTAGGTCAAAAGAGGCCGGTTTTCCTGGCGTTGGCTTCCAACGGGCCGACATACCCAATTCCCTTACCTAGAATCGTACGTGGTACGCCTGACCAGTTTTTCAAACAATTGGCCTTAAATAAAATTGGGTTTAAAATGGAGTCATTTTTATAAAATAAAATTGGAAACGATCCCATTGCCGAAAAAATGGGTGGCGACTCAAAATGATTTGTAAGACCGATTCATCGGCACCGCGATCCCAAAAGGTTTTAACACCATTTTTAATAAAAACAAACATAAAAATAGTTTTTCGAGATCCTTTTCCGGGGTTTTTAAGGGATCTCCATTGGGGCGAAAACACTCCTAGCCTTACTCTTCTATTTATTGACTTATCTTCCAATCATTTCCTCTCAAATACTGAAGCATGAAATTAATATTCATATTAACTCCATACTACTCAATAAATATGCACATACTATCATAGGGATGTAAATTAAGTATTGAAATGTAGTATTCATGCTTTTCCTTCAATTTCACTATGATGAAACAACTACCATATGACCTTAATTTAGGCATGAATTGCTTCATTTCTTACATTTAATCACATTCTAGAAATATTAAAATAATAACTAAAATAATGGGACTTAATAACATATTAAAAGGATGCTAAACTTTTTACAAACTAGTGGAATACAAGGTTTCCATCATATGAGTAGCCTGCTTTCCTTTGGCTATATCTCTAGTTCCTTCAATCCATTTGTCCTGAAACTTTAACATCATCTTCCCCATATATCAAGATACTTCCGTACAAAATTTCACAACTTTTGGAGCTTATTTGCATAGTTAAATAACCTAAATACATTACCTGATTTTCAGTCATCCTTTCCATTGAGCAGCCTGCATTCATTTAACTATAACTCTATTTCTCTTCATCCATTGCATTAGCCCTTTTACCGCAGCCTTCCTAACATCCTAAAATAGTTTTATATAAAATTTCATAATTTTAAGAGCTCATTTACCTATTTAACCAAGTCAATTTTAGTGACTGAATCTCAGGATGTTCAATAGTAATAGACTTAAGCAATACTTTACCTCCTTAAGTATTCTTAACTTACCTCCACCACTAATTAATGCATAATAACTCTTGTAACACTTAAATAACATGATTAACTTTCATATATCAGAATATATAATCCATAGATTATCAATCAAATGACTAAATTATCCAAGTTGATCAATTATGTAAAACTTGACATAAAATTCATGCTTAATCATCCTCAACCACTTTAAATCACCTTAAAAGTGCTTTTAATCACTTCATGCTCACAAATTCAGCAACAACAAGCAAGCACCTTATACTAAAGTTCATGGAAATCAAAAATTAAACTATGGAAAAGAAAGAGGAAGAGAAAATAACTAACCTCTCCTTAAAAATCACTTGAAAATTCCTCAGAGATCATGCCCTCGTCCTTAATAATTTTCTCTCTCATTTCATGGAGCTTTGATCTTGGATAGTAAAAATGAGCAAGAGGTGATAGATGAGTCATCTTAAATAGGTGGTAATCAAAATCCTTTCATGGTAATTCCCCCCATGTTCTTTAGTTGTGTTTTTGCACCTTAATCTTTCATTTGATTTTCTTTTCTTACAATTGCACATAAATCTTTTTTTTATTACTTTAGTTTAGTCCTGATTAGGTCTAAACCAAGTGTATTTAATAATCTCAGCCATGTTTAAGCAACATCATACTAAAATTACTGATTTTCGGGACTTCCGGGTAAAATTATGCTTTACCAGAAAATCATTATTCTTTAGCTCATTTTCAATTCCCTTTAATCTTTCAAATTGATTCATAAATACTTTAATTTCTATTTAAGTAATATATTAATACCCTTTAACTATAGTGTTTTTCATCGTTTAGCTCATTTTCAATTCCCTTTAATCTTTCAAATTGATTCATAAATACTTTAATTTCTATTTAAGTAATATATTAATACCCTTTAACTATAGTGGTTTTCATCGTTCTCAATTTCTAGATTACTCGGATAACCGAAATTACTGAAAAAGCTAGAATACTGAGAACTACCAAATTGAGGATATATATATACACAATTAAACCTTAGGTGATTTAACATTAATCCATTAAATGCTAAATTAAGGTGCTAGATTAAGGAGTTTCTCATGCTAGCTTCTCATCGTCAAAGCTTAAGCTCATTTAACATTTTTCCAATTTGATTTTTATAACGAAATTGGTTTCCATTTAACATCATATATTATAATTAATAATTCCTCGTTAACAAATTAAGGTAATTCCAATTACTCTATCCTTCCGAATAATAATAATAATTACATAGTAATCAGAATATTCGAGACTGTTATATAACATTGTGAAATAAGGTACAGGCTCTGAGACTGTGTAGAAGCTATAATTTATTGTGAAATAAATTTGGATAAAATTAATAAAATTAATTTATTGATATATAACATAATCTTGCAATAAAATTAATTAATATCTCTAAAAAATATTGTGAAATACCGATAAAAATTACCGACTAAATGAATTCTATAGGTAAATACCGACAGTTTTCGATAGAAAATTGATTTTCATTATTGAATAAATATAAAATAATATACCAACAAAATTTTGTAGGTAAAAAGTCGGTAATTGTAACAAACAAAAACTGTCGGAATTCGATAGGTAAAAAGGGCGCTAAAAAATGATGGGTGCAACAGACGAAAAAATGTACCCAAAGATTTAGCGATAAAAATTATTTTTTTAATTACCGACTAAATTAACGAGTAAAATGTGTTGGTAAAATATTTTTAACGAAGCGAGACAGTAGTAAATAAATTAGCAATCAGTAGTAAATAAATTAGCAATTATTTTTTTTAGAATTTAACGACTGATTATTTGTTGGTAATTTTTAGGACAAAAAGTTAGGATTTTAGTTCCAAAATCGCAACTTAATTTCTGTCGTCTTCAACTTAATGTCAGAATGGTTGGCTGCTGCTACTTGCTATCTAAAGCCGTCCATTGAAGTTGGTGATCTCCAAGACTGTCAATTGTTGCCGTCATCAAGGTAAGTTTCAAACCGCAAATAAATTTTGTTTTGTCGTTCTCATTTTTTTTTTCTTTTAAAAAACCTTGCACTGATCCACAATTCTCTTCTAAAGATGGAGATTTAGCCTCTGCAAACTGATACAAAGAGGACATGATTGAAATTTTGGCACTCTACCTCTCCTCCAAGCTTGATTCTGTCCATTATGTTTTTGCTTTTTTCTCTCTTCATCAGGTACAATTTTGGCTTCAATTTTTCCTCTTTATTCTATTGGATAAGTCTTTCGTTTATGCTTGGCATTCATTTTTCTTTAACATCAAATTTTCTTTTATTATCTAAGTTGATAAAAAAAGTTCAAGTTCTCTCCTTTTCTGAATTTTAATTAAACCTGAGTTTATTGTCTTTTACTCTCTTGTACTCTAAAATTAAGTTTAATCCTTTTTATTACTGAAATGCATATCTAGATGTACATAGTCGATTTAAAATTTTACTATTTTTGCTTAAAATTTTACTTCTTTAATTTATTGATGATACTTAAAATACCGACTAAAAATTACCGATATAATAACGACTAAATACCGACAAACTATTACAAACGAAATTAGCAACAAATTCCATAATAAATGGAATATCAATTTACCGACAGAAAATATTTATTTAGCGATAGAAATTCGGTAAGTAAATCATCGACAAACAAAAATTTTGGTAGGTAAATTTTTCGACAAGGTCTTTACTATAGAAAATTTCTGTCAAATCTAAATTGTCGACTGATTTTCAAGATTTACCTAGTGATTTTCCAGTTGGTAATCCTTATTTTTTTATGTTGTTACATATACTTAATTATCATTATGACTTTTATAATGTTCGCTTATAATGTTCGCTTATAGTAAATTAAAAGTACAAGTACGAATATTTTAATTATATATAGTATTAAAATAAAAGTTATGTTAAAATTAGAGATTTTTCTTGAAAAAATTAAGCTAATAGATTATAAGTTTAATTTTTCTAAATATGAGTACGATATTGAATCGTAATATTTTTAGTGTTCTTTACATTGGTGTTAAAAAAAAAATCAAGATAATTTTATTCCAACATACACCATGAACACAGCCACACACATCATAATCTTTCTTTACGTCTTCAGCTTGATAAATTGACATTATCTATATAATATATAAAATCAAAGAAGTTTATCTTAAATGACATCAAAGTGTAAGTCTCTCAAATTGTCAAGTGTAAGGAGAACAGTTATTTACCACAATTGTAAAGAGATCAGTTGTTTTATATTTTTAGATAATGACTTTATCAAGATAATATCTATTGGTTACATTTCCATCAAAATAATGCCATTAAATTAAATTAAAATACATATAACAAAAGTCGTGCAAATTGAATAAATTGTTATTCAAACTTTGGTCAACTTGAGTTCAATCCATTATATATCCTGCATTATGAATTTCATCTCAACACAATTAATTAAAGATCACAAATTGCCATCTATTTATCCTTAATTAATTCATTAATAGGTCATCGTCAGATAATATGCAGTTACTTGGTCTCACACTCTATTGCGATGAATACAACACATCCTCAGCCTTGGTTGATTCTTCTACTTCTGTTATTCCTAATAAATTTAAAAAGAAAAAATTATCGTCAGTAATAACGCGGGGGAGAGAGAAGAAAAGCAAATTCCGAAAGTGAAGATCAATGTTTTAATCTAATCCAATAAACTCCCCCCTCCCCTTTTTCCTGTTTAGAGTTATGCTTTGACGAAAATAGATCATTGGAAGAATTGACTTTTAATCCTAACTCTTTACTCTTTGTGTTTTCCTTCCTCTACACACTTTCCCACTTTCACTCCTATTATATAATAAATTAATTTGGCTAAAATGATTAAGTCAAGTTCACTTACAAAATTAGTTTGATTAAGGAAAAAAAATCTCAATTAATTTATTTCGCTTAAAAATATTACTCAAAATTGGCTTAATTTGATGAATGCTCACTTCTAAATATAATAAATTTACCACTATATTTTTCATAATTAATAATTAAAACTAAAATTATGAAGCTTATGATACACTTATATTATTTCAATTCTCAATATTTTTAGATGATGATGTTGAGCATGGGGATATATGTAGTGAAGGTATGTATGGTGTATTTTTTATATACCATTAACTAAGTAAAGCACATCATAAATATAATGATTTTAACACTAAATTTTTCTTCATTAATAGGGTACTGGATATAGGAGATCCTATATTCCAATGTGAATATAAAAACAGAAAAGTTTATCTTAAATTACAACTAAATGTAAGTCTCTCAAATTGCCAAGTGCAAGAAGAGCAGTTATTTAGCACAATTGCAAGGGGATCAGTTTTTTCATATTTTTAGATAATACCTTTAGCAAGATAATATCTATTAGTTACATTCCATCAAAATAATACCATTAAATTAAATTAAAATTATATTAAAATACATATAACAAAAGTCGTGCAGATTGAATAAATTGTTATTTAAACTTTGGTCAACTTGAGTTGAATTCATTATATGTCCTGCATTATGTATTTAATTTTAATATAATTAATTAAATATCACAAATTACCATTTTTTTATCATTAATTAATTCATTAATAGGTCATCTTCAGATAATGTGCAGTTACTTGGTCTCACACTTTATTGCGATGAATACGACACATCCTCGGCCTTGGTTGGTTCTTCTACTTATGTTATTCTTAATAAACTAAAAAAAGAAAAACAAATTATCGTTAAAAATAATTGAAATAACCCAAAAATTCAATTTCATAAATTTTTCATTTAAAAATTTAATTTTAATTTCAACCAATGGAATTATATAACGAAATTTAAAAGAAAATTCTTTATTATTGCTAAACCGGACTTGTAAACCAGCTTAAAGTCTTCAAACCGGATAAAAACCTTTAAATCAAATGAAACCAGATTAAATCGCTGAGTCGGACCAAATCAATTTGAATCGAACTAGAATGACCTAGAAAAGTTTAGGACTTTCTTTTGCTTTCTTTTCTTTCTCTTCTTCTTCGTCCAGCGGCACACAACCTCTCTCTCTCTCTCTCTGGTTCTTGATCACTAATTGGCATCGATACTGTCTTGTCATCACTGCTGTTCCATTGCCACCTTTCCCTCTCGCCGTTCTCGTTTCCAGGAGGTGCAATGATCATTGGAGAGCTGTGATCTCGTCTCCGATCGAACAGCTCCTCCTCCAACACTCTCCTTCATTTTTTCGATGGTTCCAGTACGGAGGGCGAGCATCGGTTGATTTCTTTTCTCCTTGCAAATGAATCCCCTTAAGAAATTCAAGCTTTCACTAGAGTTTTGAAGAGCGGCCATTAACGGTGAGGTTAGGGTGATTGTCAACCTCTCTCTGGCCAGGCTATGTATTGAGCAAACCACCACCGAAAATGAATTCCTGAATGCAATTCGAGCCAGATGGTGTGAAGAGGCTCAATTTTAGGCAACCACAATTTTCCAGCCACCATGGACGTCGGCACCAGCAGCGGTCCGGTGAGGCCTTGGGAAGTAGAAACTTGAGATTTACGCACTGAACCTGAATCTGAAATTCGATTTTCAATCAGTATATTTTAAGATTCAATTTGTTAAATTCAATATGAATTTCAAGTTTAGAGATTATTATTATTGGATTAAATTAGTTCCAATTAAAATAATTAAGCATTAAGAATAAAATAAGGGGTTTTAATAAGTTAAGGCAAATTATAATTACTACCATATAAATAAATTGAGAATTTTGATATATATGGATTTATGGAATTAGTTTTGAATAAATTAAGTGAAACATATCAAGTAGATGCTTGACCTTGAGAAATATATGTATTTAAGGAAAAAGGAAAATTAGAAGCATAATTAAATTATATTGGACCTTAATTTTAAATATATTTGTTCCTTAAAAGCGGAATTGATTCCTTAATTTAATTTGAGTTAAGGACTATTAAGAATTATAAACCAAATAAGGAAATAAGTTGAATATTTAGTCTTATATTATTTTGGAGACATAAAGTAATTTAAGTAAAAGGAAATTTATTGCCGGATAGGTAGTAATTATTTCGAAATTGAAATTATGTTGTATGAATTAGAATGGTAGTAAATTAGATTATTTAAAGGATATTGTCTTTCAAGTAAAGTTAATCAAGTAAAGAATTATTTATATTGATATGCATGAGAGATTCTATTTGTTTGATGATTGGTTAAGGAAGTAAAGCATACTAAGATAAAGTGGAAACATATAAGGATTTATTGGGATTAGATTGACGGTTAGCTAAAGAGTTGATTATAAAATTACTATTTATGGCAGTTGGATATTGTAATTATTGATTATCTACTGGAAGGCCTGTGTGAGTTATGATTAATAAATATATTAAGTGGTTAATATTTGATCAAGCGGAAATCCTATTTTAAGGGAAATCCTGTTAGAAGCATCGACAACATTTAGATTAATTCTTTAGTACCTTATTTAAGAAAAATCATCTATTTAATATAGTCTTTTCTTTATATTTATGTTTTATCTAGATCGTCTGAGTCATCTACCACTCCCGCTAGTCAAGATTCAAGATAAAACTTACTCTTTCTTTCACCACTGTGAGTAGTAATAAATGATGCATACCATCATTTGCATACATGCATAGTCCATTTCACATTATATGAATATACACTACAAATAATACTCGACTTTCACTCTATTATTGTTATATTATTAAGATACACATACTTACATTACTATTCACCTTAAAAATTATAATAATATTATCACATGAGTATTAAATAAAATTATATATATATATATATATATATATATATATATATATATATA
The DNA here is from genome assembly GCF_041381405.1 of Jatropha curcas. Taxonomy (NCBI): domain Eukaryota; kingdom Viridiplantae; phylum Streptophyta; class Magnoliopsida; order Malpighiales; family Euphorbiaceae; genus Jatropha; species Jatropha curcas. The sequence continues at coordinate 17,241,145 of NC_143158.1, read as the reverse complement.
TATATATATATATATATATATATATAAGCATAAAGGTATTAGAATCTCAAGAAGGAAGCATAAAATGAAGTTAAATAAAAATAAGCATAAAAAAGTAGAAGCAGAAAGTTCCACTAGTAATTTAAAAAATGAAGTTAGAAATCTAAAGAAGGAAGTTAGTGAATTAAAACGACAATTTCAACTTCATGATAAACTAATAAAGGTATTAGAATCTCAACTTATTTCTAGTTCTTCTTCTGATGACGCAGAACCAGATAAAGATGAAATAAATCAATTAGATGAAGATGTAGATAGTAATTTTCTAAACTTATTACAAGAAATAACTTCAAGAAAATATTTGGTAAAAATAAACATTCAGGTAAATGATTTTGTGATAGATGCAATTGCACTATTTGATACAGGTGCAGATTTAAATTGTATAAAATCAGATTTAATCCCTAAAAGATATTGGTAAAAAACTAATGAAAAACTAAGTACTGCAAATAAATCTAAATTAGAAATTATAGGTAAAACAGATGCACAAATAGTAAATCAAGGTTTAGAAATAAACACAGTATTTCTATTATCACCTCAAATAAATTATATGGTTATATTAGGAACCCCTTTTATAAACCTAATAACCCCATATTCAGTTAAAGAGGATTGTATTAAATTTAAAATAAGAAATAGTACAGTTAAGTTAGAATTCACTGAAAAACCTAAAAAGAAGCAATTAAATCTCTTAAAAGCTCATTCAATTAAAATATTAGAGATCAATTCTTTAATTAAATCTAGAGAAGAAGATTTAAAAGATGCAAGAAATAATATGTGTTTAAACAAAATTAAACAACAATTAGAGACTAAAGAAATACAAGATAAAATCACAACATTAAAAGAATCTATGGAAAAGAAATTATGTGCTGATCATCCACATGCTTTTTGGGATCGTAAACAACACATAGTAGATTTACCATATGAAAAAGATTTTGATGAAAAAACTATTAAAACTAAAGCTAGACCAATTCAGATGAATCCTGAATTGATAGAGCATTGTAAAAATGAAATTCAGGATTTACTCAATAAAAAATTAATATCTAAATCTAGAAGCCCATGGTCTTGTGCAGCTTTTTATGTCAATAAAAATGCTGAAATAGAACGTGGTGTTCAGAGATTAGTAATAAATTATAAACCATTAAATACGGCTTTAAAATGGATTAGATATCCAATTCCTAATAAAAAAGATCTTCTAAAAAATTTATATAAAGCAAATATTTTCAGTAAATTTGATATGAAATCTGGATATTGGCAGATTCAAATTGATCCTAAGGATAGATATAAAACTGCATTTACAGTTCCATTTGGTCAATATGAATGGAATGTAATGCCTTTTGGACTAAAAAATGCTCCTTCTGAATTTCAGAGGATTATGAATGATATTTTTAATCCTTATTCTAAATTTTGTATTGTATATATTGATGATGTACTTATTTTTAGTACAACTCTTCATGAACATTTCACACACTTAAAAACATTTTGTATGGTAATTCGGCAAATGGTCTGGCCTTAAGTAAAACTAAAATGGACTTGTTTAAAACTAAAATCAGATTTTTGGGTCATTATATTGAGCAAAGTAAAATTCAACCCATAGAAAGAACTTTGGTATTTGGAGAAAAATTTTCAGATGAAATTACTAATAAACTCCAATTACAAAGGTTTCTTGGTTGTTTAAATTATGTCATTGATTTTACCCTAATTTAAATTGTATGTTAAAATTATTGCATGATCGATTACGAAAAAATGCTAGTCCTTGGACGGATAAGCATACTCAAATAGTTCAAAAGATAAAATCTTTAGTAAAAGAAATACCTTATTTATATATTCCTAATCCTACAGCATTTAAAATTGTTGAAACTGATGCTTCGGATATAGGATATGGTGGTATTTTAAAGCAACAACTTGATGGTAAAGAGCGTATAATCCAATACACTTCCGGCCATTGGACCCCCGCTCAACTTAACTACTCCACTATTAAAAAAGAAATTTTGAGTATAGTAATATGTATAAATAAATTTCAGTCTGATTTATTAAACCAAAAATTTTTATTACGTATTGATTGTCAATCTGCTAAAGATGTCTTACAAAAAGATGTTAAAAATCTTGCCTCTAAACAAATTTTTGCAAGATGGCAAGCATTATTAAGTATTTTTGATTTTGATATTGAATTTATTCCTGGTAATAAAAACAATATTCCAGACTTTCTTACTCGTGAATTCTTACAGAACAATGGGCAAGAAAAAGGATAAGGGAAAAGCCATTAAAGAAGAATCAGACTCACCCACTAAAGCTTTTTCTGAGCATTCTGAAGACCTCACTAAAACCCCAGCCTTAAACACTAAAACCTCTAAAGATCTTCAAAAATGGATTGAACAACTTAGTCAATCTCCTGAAGTTTTAAAGGCGTTGCAAGGTATAGCATCTTCTTCCACAGAGGATGCAGGTATGTCTTCTAAACTTAAAACGATCGTACCCGTTCATGGTACGGCTAGTCTGTCTCAAACGGTAGATAGTAAAGACTTATCAAATCCGTTGATGGCTGTGGATTTGCCAAAAATCCAGTATACTCCTCAAAGTATACATAAATGGTTTGTTAAAAATATTTTTGATTATGAAATTGAGATCGAGGATGGGTATAATAATATTAATCCTTGGTCAATTTTAAAATACTATTACCCTGAGGATTGGTATTTTACTCCAAATGATCTTTCAAAACCTCAGGAATATTATCATAATATCTTACTTGATACTGACTCTGTAAAAATTAAACATAATTTTGATCCTAAAAATAAATCTATTATTTTGTATTCTTCCATAAAAATCCAAAGAGTTATTCATCCTAAAGATTGGCCTGCTCCATCCCTTTATACTCCAGTAAAATTCAAAGTTTTATATAAGCATGTGCATAGTACTACTTATAATTATTTTGACTATAAAGAAGCATGGGAAAAAGTTTTCTATATTCAAAATCCCACTGCTACTCATTCGTGGTTAATTTATTTTGATCAGTCTTTTCGTACTGATTTAAAGATTCCCAACTGGTTTAAAAAATGGTGGCAAACAAGGGGTTTATCCAATGATATTCTCCCTCCTCCTATCATCTCTTTATATCAGTACTTTAAAGCCCATTATAAACCTAGACCTGAAGAAGCCCATATTCCATCCTTAATGTACTATTGTATGGCCTTCTTTACGCCCTGGGTATATCAATGGTATTTGGACACTCAGTATGCCATAGGAACTCAAATTCCTATGTTGGTAAAACGACACAAGATTAAATGGTGGGGCTCTTTCAAGAACTCTACTACTGAACTTAAAATTAATCAATGGATTCAAAATAAACTCTCTCAAACACCTGCATTAACCTATGCCAATACACTTGCTTTAACGGATCAACCCACATTTGGAATTCAAAAGGCACAGTGTCAAGCCAGGTTAGCAGCAGCTAAAACCCCTGATGAGTATAAAAGAATTTGCCAGGAAATGTTCCAGCAACTTTCCACAGATTCTCCAGTAAAAACCTCCTCAAGTAAACCGCCAGCATGTTCTTCAGATAAATCGTCATCCAAACCCAGTCTTAAAGGCAAAGCCAAATGGGCAGACATGGCGTCCTCCTCTTCGTCAACATCATCATCTTCCCTTGTTTCAAGTAAAGATAGTAATGATGATATTCTTCAATCAATAATAGTAAAAAGTAAAGCTGACAAAAAAGAAAAAGAAAAAGCAAAGTTAAAACAAAAAAGCAAAGTAAAAAGAAAAGAAAAGAAAAAGGACACTTCGTCCTCATCTGATTAAATGGCAGAAGGAACCATATTCCTTCACATGCTTCTACAGTAAAAGGCAAGCTCCAATGGCCGACCAAGCACTATTGCTCTACAGTAAAAAGTCGTGACAGACAGAGTAACGTGTATCAACAGTAAAAGTAAACAAGAACGATTCTTTCTTTATAAAGGGGGCCTCTCCCCTTGTGAAGGCATAAGTTTAGTATTAGTTATTAACCATAATCCCTCTCTCCTTCTTCGCTCCTAGTTCAAGCTGTAAGAGTTCAAGTTGGAGAAAGTCTAAATCTAAAACTCTTGTAAGTTTTAAATCTTGTATTTATATTTTGTAAGTAAATAAAGTTTGTATTTTATCTTAAACTGCTACGAATATAAGTCCGTGTTTACGGCACCTTTCTCTTCTCCCTCCACACTCTGACTTAATTCTGGGGATCCCAGGTTAAGGTTGCAGGAACCCTAAACCTTTGTGCTAAATTGTTGATTAAATTGATTATAAGTATGCTCTGTGGATGCAGCTTAGTCTGATCTTCCACATCAGAAATATTGTGTAAACTGTATGTTGATTCTGAAGTAAAATCATACTTAATGAATTATATAAGTATTCATATAAACCCAATTAATCATAGTATTTTAGTTCACAGTTATAATTTATCTTTAAATATTTGTATCTGTATTTATTTAAATCCTAGTAATAATCATAGTGCTCTACATATATATGACTTGTAAGTCTTAAGTCATTAGTCTTAGTCTTTGTTTAAAATCAAGTCTTAAAGTCTTTATCTTTGGTTTTGTTTTCAAAGATACGATAAAAAATTAAAAAGCACAAGTCTTTAGTCTATTTTGTTAAGTCTTTAGTCTTTAGTCTATTTTGTTGGTATCATATATATATATATAAAATTTATATTTGTGTGTGTGTGTGTGTGTGTGTTAACATACAATAATAAAATATATTAAAATAATAAAACTAGACTCCTAGATAAACTCCAACTAATAACTCATGTAGGATTAGTAGTCCTCATCCTAAGACGGTTATCCTAAAATTCAGTATATATACCCTCAATTTACTCCAAGGAGGAATTAATTCACAATTTACTTACTACTCAGTTTCCAAAAGTTAACAATTGGTGTGGTGAGCGTGGAATACAAATTCACACCCTAAAAAAAAATCTCATGGTTTTTCTCAATTCCTACGGCTAACGACTCCACTGAACACCTTAACATGGAAGGTCAAGACAACGCTCCTGGCGAGGCCAACCAACAACCCACATTCGCCCCTCCGCCAGCTACCGATACCCAAGTAGCGGCTGCCTTGGTCCAAGCTTATGCTCAATTCACCACCATGTTGAAACGCATCCCCGAGACCCCACACCTTAGCGGTGAACTGATCCACCCGCCAAACCAATAAACCTTCCCCAATAAGAACACAACATCCCTCTTACTTCACTTAGGTACCGAAGTCATTCAATATCTGATCGGTATATGAGGCAGAGTCAGAGGCGGACCCTAGTGTGGCTGTCCCCGATAGCGAAGAACTGAGTCACACTCAGCTAATTTTGGATGGTGCTAATCTTTGGAATGTTGTCGAAGAACTGGTTCAGGAATGTCGAGAGACAGGAGAAGTAGGGGATTATGGTCTCTGACAGTATCTGCCATTATCAGCTAATATCTTGGGTGTAGCTTTTCCATCAAAATTCAAGCTTCCTACTTTCTAATCATATGATGGGTCTATTGACCCCCGAAGCCACCTGGCGACCTTCCGGACTATGATGTATCTTCAAACCAACTTAGAAGATCTGATGTGTAAAGTCTTCCTAATTACCCTAAAAGGAGCAGCTTAAGAATGGTACCAAACGCTCAAAACAGGATCCATTCATTCCTTTTCACAACTAGCCACAACGTTTTGAGCTCATTTCATAACATGCTAGCCATCCAGAAAAATATCATCTGACTTGATAGACTTAAAAAGGGAGGAGGGAGAGACCCTAAGGCAATATGTCTTAAAATTTCAAAGAATGGCGATGCAAGTAGAGAAATTGAATGATGCGGTGGCCATTAATACTATGGCGAAGAATTGCAAGTAAAGGAAATTATTTGAAAGTTTGAGTATATACCCTCCCTTAACCTTTGCCAAACTCATGGCACGCACTCACAAATACACAAAATTGGATGAAGCCTTTGAGGCCCAACAGCGTAAATCTCCTAAGGAAGAGAAGTATAGACACAGAAGACATCCCTGCCCAGTAAGGAGACGATCGCCCCGAAGAAGATCACCCATCAGTTCCCACGAGCCAGTTACTCTGTTAGAATGCCATTTTTAAGAGATGATAGACCGCAACAAGACCGGGAATTCACCCCTTTGAACAAACCGCACTTGGAAATATGACTTGGATGAGAGGGCAAGGTGATCAAATTTAGTTTTATTACCCTAGAAAGATGAAGGAAGACACCTTGGGTCGCCGAGATAAAAGCAAGTATTGTGAGTTACATAGGGATGTAGGCCACAAGACCGAGGCCTGCTGGCAATTAAGGAAGGAGATCGAACGTCTTGTGCAAAGAGGTGAACTGAAACAGTTTGTTGGGAAAGCTCGGAGGGAAAGTGGATAGAAAGATAAGCAGGTGAAAGAGTGTCATACCCTGGGTACAATCCATACTATATTTGATGGTTCGTTAGGGGGGCCAACAACTCATCTAGGAAAAGGAGAGCTAGGGAAATCTATTCCGCTCTACCTAGTAGAAGCCGAGCACTAGACCGCTCATATCATTCTCTGAAGCCGATTGTGAGCTTGTACGTGCTTCACACAATGATGCCCTAGTGATTGAGCGAATTTTGGAAAATTTTTTAATGAAGAGAATCCTGGTAGATGAAGACAGTGCAATGAACTTATTGACTATGGAAGTATTCAGGGCTTTGAAACTAGACCAAGCGAAGCTTAAGCCTGTTCGAACCCCTTTAGTCAGCCTAGCAAGAAAACCTGTACAGGTTTCTGGATCTATAGATATAAGCTTTGAGCTTGGAACTGAGGACTCATCCAGGAAACTCAAGTTGGAGTCCATGGTAACAGACATTCACTTTTCATACAATGCCATATTGGGTAGGCCAGCCCTGTATGAACTGGAAGCGGCCACATGCATCAAGTATCTCACCATGAAGTTTTACTCTGATAAGGGCGAAGTCGTCATTGTTCGGGGAGACCAGAAAGCAGTTCGGGAGGCTTACATGATAGCACTAAAAGGGTTACCTCTTGCCCTTCCAATCATATGGATGCCAGAAGAAGAACCACCTGTAAAGTCAATCGAACACCAACCCTTTGACATTCCCAGACATAATGTAGATTCCATTCCAACACCCGTGGGCGAGCTGACTGCATGGGAGGTGAAACCAGGGAAGAACCTAACGTTAGGAGTCGATCTGCCGAGGGAGGTATAAAATAATATTAAGACGGTTTTAGAGGACAATGTTAACAGCTTCGCTTAGATCACTGAAGAGATAGTTGGGATCAATCCTGATACCATATCCCACAAGCTCAGCATTAACTTAAGCTTTAAATCGATAAAATAAAAAAAGCGAAATCATGGCCCAGAGAGACAAGTTAGAGCAGTCGAGGTGGATAAACTTTTGAAGGCGTGATTTATAAGGGAGGTGAACTACCCAAAATGGCTGGTAAACGTAGTTTTGGTACTGAAGTCCAATAGAAAATGGAGATTATGTGTTGACTTTACTGATCTGAACAAGGCATGCCCCAAAGATCCTTACCCTCTGCCCAATATAGATCAGTTGGTAGATTGAACAGCTGGCTAGGAAATATAAAGTTTTGTGGATGCAGTTGCTGGATACCATCAGATAAGGGTGAATGAGCTAGATGAGGAGAAGACAAGCTTCATAACTGATAGGAGAATTTATTGTTATCAAGTCATGCCATTCGGAATAAAGAACGCGGGAGCCACATACTAGAGGTTGGTGAATAACATATTTCAAGATTAGATAGGGCAAACTATAGAGGTGTATGTAGATGATATGATAATAAAAAGCACTCGGACTGCCGACCATCCTAGAGACTTACGGGAAGCGTTTGAAATCTTGAATAAGTTTAATATGAAGCTCAATCCAGACAAATGTGAATTTGGAGTTAAGGAAGGTAAATTCTTGGGCTTCATGATATCATAAAGGGGGATTGAGGCAAACCCCGAGAAGATTAAGGCAATCCTGCAAAAGCAAGCACCCACTAGCATTCATGAAGTTCAACAACTGAATGGCCGAATTACAGCCTTAGGGTCATTCATCTTCTGCTCGGTCAAGAGGTGCATGCCTTTCTACCAAACCCTAAAACAACTGAGAGGTTTTCAATGGGATGAAAAGTGCCAGCTCGTCTTTGAAAAGATTAAAGATTTCTTGGCTTCCGTACCCCTTTTGAGTAGACCTAGAAAAGATGAGCCTATGTACTTGTACTTAGCTGCTACTGAAAACTTTGTTGCATCAGTGTTGGTTAGAGAAGAGGAAGGCGAACAATATCCTATTTATTACATTAGCAAAGTCTTCAGGGCTTTTGAACTACGGTATCCAAATATTGAAAAATTGGCATTTGCCATCCTTACTTCAACGAACAGGTTACGCCAATACTTCCAGTCTCACACCATATTTGCCCGAACTAACCATCCATTGAAAAAGATCCTTCACCAAGCTGAAACTTCTGGGAGATTGGTACAGTGCTCAATTAGATTGGGAGAATTCGATATCAAGTACACACCCCGTACTGCGATGAAGGCACAAGTACTTGCAGACTTTGCAGCGGAGTTTTTTGGTGAACACAAAAATGGCGAGCTGGGAACCAAAGTATCGAACCTCGACTATAACACTTGGCAGTTGCACACTGATAGGGCCTTAGGGAGCTCAGGGGCTACAGCAGCAGTAATTCTACAAGGGCTAGGGAAAATAAAAATTTAGTATATCGTGTGCCTAAACTTTGCAACAACAAACGATGGCAATGAATACGAGGGCTTAAATTTGGCCCTCGAAGTATGAACTCCAGTGCTCCATATTTTCCTATATTCACAACTTGTGGTCAATCAGATTTCAGGCACTTTCACCACCAAAGAGCCAAATCTAGTCAAGTACCATTCTCTAACCTTATCTCTCTTACACAAGTTAGAAGAAGAAGGCAGCGTTGGAAGATGACCCAAATTGAATGAGCGAGTAAGAAAGAAGCAGATTCCATAGCCTAAGCTGTAGCACGAGAAGAAGATTTACCAAGGGAAGTGATTGTCGAACACCAAAGCCAATCGAACTATAAGTTGAATGAAGTCCTTGTATCACAACCTGCTAGCAATTGGATGAGTCCGATCATTGACTTCTTATAGAATGACATTCGACCTAGCAATAGGCAAGAGGCGATCAAACTTTGCAAGAAAGCAACGAACTATATAATGGAAAATGGAGAACTTTATAGGAGATCAAAATCACAATCTTGGGCAAAGTGTTTAACTGAGGAGAAGGTAATTACATCATAAGAGAGACCCATGAAGGTGTTTGTGGGGCACATGAGGGCTTAGAGGCTATACTTAGGAAGATATTGCTGCTAGGGTACTATTGGCCAATAATGAAGAAGGATGTTTGTCAGCATATTCACCATTGTAGTGCTTGCCAAAAATATGACCGCATACCCAGAAAACCCTCCTCAGAATTACAATCCTTAGGATCAGCTTGGCCTTTCACTCAGTGGAAGATAAACATTCTAGGACCTTTTCCCGTAAAATGAGGGCAGAGAAAGTTTGTAGTAGTCGTAATTGATCATTTCTCCAATTGGGTGGAAGTCGAGGCCCTCAGCACCATTACCCCAGCTCGGGTTATTAGTTTCTTTAGGAACAATGTAATATTCAGGTATGGTGCACCTCATAAGATTGCATTGGTAATGAAAAGCAATTTGACTCAGGGACTTTCAGAGCTTTTTATGAAAATTGGCACATTGGACTCCATTTCACCTCAGTAGCTTATTTACAAAATAATGTCCTTACTGAAGTCACCAACCAGACCATCCTGAGAGGCTTAAAAAGAGGCTATAAAAAACTAACTGAGCAGATGAACTAAATAGCATACTATGGGCTTAAAGAACCACACCTCGGCAGGCAACAGGAGAAACCCCTTTCTCCTTAGTATATGGAACCAAAGCAATGGTACTAGTGGAAATAAGTATACCAATAGAAGGAAAGTAACATATGAAGAGCTTGGCAGCAGCGAGAGCCTAAGGATCAACATAGACTAGCAGAGGAATGCAGAGGAGGCTACAGTCCGGGCCAAGGCATATAGGCAAAGGGTAAGAAGATACTTTAATAGACAAGTTCAAAACAGGCAGTTTAGAGAAGGAGATAGAGTATGGCGAAAGGTAGAGATAACCAAAGGCTCAACAAGCGTGGGCAAACTAGGACAAAACTGGGAAGGTCCCTATAAAGTTTCAAAGCAGTTAGGCCTGAGTACATACAAGTTAAGGAAGATTGAAGGAGCTGAGCTACCTCGGACATAAAATGTTGATAATCTAAAAAAAGGCATATTGTATCTCCACTCAATAATATGTAAAGTAACTTTATATTCGAATACTAATAAGACCTCAGGTTTTTTCACTTAATATATCATGCCTTTCAAAGATAAAGGGGGCATGTTGCATTAAGTTTTTCCTGAAGGATTTTACTTAGAAATTTTTTAACCTAATGTATCATGCTCGGACATACATGTTTTGCCCAGTGGACCTAAGCAGTCCTATAAGCAAGTCCATTAGCACGGACATATGTAGTTCGCCCACGTGACCCAAGCGGTCCTATAAGCAAGTCCATTAGCACAGACATATTTAGGTCGCCCAGGTGACCCAAGTGGTCATATAAGCAAGTCCATTAGCTTAGACATATTTAGTTTGCGCAGTTTAGACCTAAGCGGTCCTATAAGCAAGTCCATTAGCTCGAACATATGTAGTTCGCCCAATTGACCTAAGCGGTCCTATCAGCAAGTCCATTAGCTCGAACATATGTCGTTCGCCTAGTTTGGACCTAAGCGGTCCTATAAGCAAGTCCATTAGCTCGAACATATGTCGTTCACCCATTTAACCTAAGCGGTCCTATAACAAAGTCCATTAGCTCGGACATAAATAGTTCACCCGGTGCAACGACTAAATGTATATTTGACATGATAAAGGAAAATTCTATCTTTATTAAAACTTAGAAGGAAAATGCCCAACACTTGAACAAAAGTTAAGAACATTTTTTCATTAAGATAAAAAGAGTTACATAAGTTGTTAGAAAAAGGTCCTACAATAATCTAAATACAAATAGATTGACCTATACAACCCCCTCTTACGGCGAACCCACATTAATATCCCGCCCCTCAGAAGAAATGGCATGGATGTCTGCATTAATTTCATCCCCCAGTTGAGAAGGCAAATCCTTTGTGTTCGAACCTGGAGGTACATCATCACACCCCTCTTCTTCTTCCTCTTCAACTTCATTGGATAAATCTCATTCACCCAACCCTAATCCTCCTTGAGATTCTGAGTCTTCAGCTTAATAGGATGTTCTCCCTTAAGCACAAGCAAGATTTGGCCAAGTCTTCAACTATATTAGTGTCTTGATCTTCCAACCCCTTCAGCTTCTCCCCCATCTCTTTAACTTTGTGCTCAAGATCTTTATTCTTGGTTGCCAGGTCCTAATTCTCCTCCTTCAGCTTTTCAAGCTCGGCATTTCAAGCATCGATGTCCATCTTATGCTGAGCCTCTTGCTCCCTCATAGAAACCTTAACACTCTTTAAGGCATCCTCCATTTCATTTTTCTTCACTTCCATCCTGATGTAACCCCCTTTCAACCTAGTTGTCCGAGCGAAGTTTACATTGTTCGCATTGATAACCTTAAATAAACACTGAGTAATTAAGTCCCTCATCGCCACATCATCCAAATGATCGAAATAGCGTGCATCAGCAGGGAAAAGACAGTGGCAAGCCATGTCTCGATTGGGCCGATCCTCTTAGAAACTGCAGTTCGCTCTATATTTATGCAGAACATAGCTTCGGATATCCAAAGCCTTGGAAGGAATGGAGGAGGAATAGGGGCAGACTCCTCTCTTTGCCTCTTTTCGTAAGGCTTAGACGTAGGGCTTAATGGAGGAAGCTCAAAATCGATGGCCTCCAAAGCATCTTCAGCTATGATCGGCTGAGTCTCTATCAGCACCAAAGGCACCTCCTTCTCTAAGCTTCCAGCCCTAGCCTTCCTTTTCATTACTTCAGCCAATTTAGCCATCTTGGAAATTTTAGATTTTCTGGGTGCCATTTTTGCACAAGAATAAGAAGGAAAAATTAAGAAATGTTAGTGTAAAGAACTAATGAAGAATGACTAAGGACAAAGTTTACCAAAAGAGGAAGGATTAGGTCTCATGGGCCCACTGGGGGAACAGGTCGGATAACCCTCAGCTATCAGCTGCCTCAGATTCATAGATCTGAGTCCCCTAGCCTTTATTAGTTCCACATAGATCCAGTCATATGGGGTGGGCGAAGTAAGAAGGTGGTGAAATGGATCCTCAGACCAATGGTTCGGCACTCCGAAACCCCCAGGGTACCTTACAATAAAATACTTATATTCCAATTCTTTAAAGAGGAAATCTTAAAATTTTTTAGAGAAGATGTTGCAATGGTTCTTCGCCTGAAGAAAGCAGTTGTCTTCATTCGGGCGAACAAAGAAGTGGTATAGCTCTCGAACCACTCGAGCCGTCAAACTATATCCATCCTAATGAGCTAGAACTATTATGCCACACAACAACCTCAAACTGTTAGGGTGTAACTGGCTAATAATGATGTTGTAATCATTGAAAAACGATTTCAGAGGTTCAGACAAAGGAAACTGAACCCTAGATCGGAAGCTCTCTTCCTAAATCATGATAGAATTCTCATCTACCGACTCGGTCACCCTCATACCCTCCGAAGGTCTGATCAGTTTGTATTCTGGTGAGAGGTTATATGTAAAACAAACATCTAAAAGCTCGCCCTTGTCAATATCGGATGGTATGTCAGCGATCCTGGCATTCTCCTTTCTGCCTCTGGCTTCACCCACCCCCCGAGTCCACGTCCTTAGTATGCTCACCACTAGACTAATCATGTAATATTTGAACATTCTCATCACTAGAGGAACCCATGAGCTCAACCAACAAAATGAAAAAAGAAAGAAAGGAACGAATGAAAACTTACTTGTAAGAAGTTAAAGAGAGAAGCTCTAAGGATCAATTTCTGAGAAGTAAGGCACATAAAGGTGTTGACGCGTATTTTTTATGCCCCGCCTGATCCAATGATGATACGAGGATGAATGGGTCAATATCTAGAAGTCTTTTAATCCAAGAATTTAAACAATATATATATATATATATATATATATATATATATATATATATATATATATATATATATATATATAATAAATAATAAATAATAATAAATAAAAATAATAAAAATATTATAAAAAAAAGAAAAAAAAAGAAAAGAGGGTGCTACAGTGGCTAACGCGTGCTACAGTAGCTGTGCTACTGTAGCTGCGCGTGCTACTGTAGCCCCGTATTAAAAAAAAGGTCTGCTACAGTGCACTGCTACAGTGTTTTGTACTACACTGCTACAGTGCAATGCTACAGCACTGCTACAGTGTTTTGTACTACACTGCTACAGTGCTTTGTACTACACTGCTACAGTGTCCCAACCCTTATAATAACACACTCTCTCAACTCTCTCGCCCACTCTCTCTCGCCCTCTATCTCTCTCAACACTATACTACTAAAAAAATTATAATCTATAATTTTTACTATATTTCATAATATTCAAATTTCTCTCCTAAAAAATTCTTATGAATTAATTTTGAAGAGAAATTGTTATTAGATATTAATTTTAGGTGAATTAAAATATAAAAAGAGAGAAAATAACAAAAAATAAATATAAAAAAAATCACTTAAATCCTTGGATTTAAAGCTTTTAGGAGATAAAAAAGACATTTGATCCATTCACAACCCTCAATCTGAGTATCAGGTAATTTTCTTAACATTTTTTTTACATTCTTGTATTTTTATTATTTTTATGCTTTTATTAATTTATGTTTCTTTAAATTATTGTCTATTTATATTTGGTCATTTTATATTTTCTTAAGTTATATTTAAGTTGTATTCTTTTTACGCACTGTTTATTACTATTCATCATACTGATTAATATATTTATCCGTATAAATTTTATTATTTTGTGGTTGAATGTAAAAAATGAAATTAAAATAAAAAATTAAAAAAAATTAAAATTAAAATATGAGTTAAATATTAAGTAATAATTATGTATGTTTTATTTTTATTCGTTTATGGATTTAATTTTTCGTTCGATTTTTGTATATATTTTTTTTGGATCCGATTTAATTATGTGTTTATTTATTTTATGTGTTTATTTATTTGAATTTTATAATTTATGTTTAAAATAAAATTAAATCTGTAGATTCATTAATAATTTACATATTCGGAAAATAAAAATAATTATAATGCTTAGAATTAAGTTTGTAAATTTATTTATGTTTAAAATTAATTCGCATGTTTATTAATAATAATCTGTATATTTAGTGTTAAATGATAATTATATGTGATTTTGCTTTTGTAATTTTTTTATTTAATTTTGAATCGATTTATATAATTTTTGGATTCGGTTTGTCGCCCGCCTTGAACCATAAGGCAAGAGCGGGTCTTTTATTTATTTGATTTATTCTTCGGTTTGTTGCCCGCCTTTAACCATAAAGCAAGAGCGGGTTATTTATTTATTCCATTTAATATTTTTGATTCGGTTTGTTACCCGCCTTTAACCATAAGGCAAGAGCGGGTCTTTTTATTTATTTGGTTTAATTGCTTTGATTTAATTGCTTTAATTTGAATGATTGCTATGTGATAATTAGATTTGTTTGGGACGATTAAATAATTTTTCAAATAGGAACTCGGTCCGATTCATTTGGGTTGGGTTTAAATAAATAAATAATTTGGCTTTTCTAACTAAAATAAATTAGAAATCATAGGTTAATAGAGGCCGGTTTTTCCGGGCGTCGGCTTCCAACGGGCCGACGTACCCAATTCCCTTACCCAGAATCGCATTGGTGCGCCTGACCAGTCTTTTAAAATAATTTGGCCTTAAAACTAAATTGGGTTTAAAATGAAGTCATTTTTATAAAAACGGTCCCATTGCCTAAACAACGGGTGGCGACTCAAAATTGTTTATAAGACCGATTTTTCGGCACCGCATCCAAATAAAAACATTTCATCAAAAACCACAAAAAGGGATGTTTTCGGGTCCTTCGGGGGGATTTTCGGCGAAAACAGATTGGCGACTTCACTGGGGAATACAACCACTAGTCCCCGATTATTTTTTAATTAGATGGTTGTGATTAGGAATTAACTCTAAAAACCTATGTTTTCTAAAAAAATAAATAAATAAAATTGGTTAGAAAGCCGTTGGAAAATTATTTAATCGTCCATATATGTTTAATTGCTTTCCTTTTCTTTTATAGGATTTTTGCATTCATTTGCATTTCTCTCTTCTCACCTCATTCTACCCATGCTACCCTTCGGTACTGGTGTTAAATTTGACGGTGGATTTAGCCTAAACTATACGATTTAGGTGCATCCATCCGAGAATTAACATTATACCAACCGCAAGCCTAGTACCTTCAAGGTGCGTCAAAAGGAGTAGGCCCAACAAAGCCCGAATCCTGTTTGCGGAACCCAGACTTTGTTAAAGCCCAATAAGACTGAAGCCAATGCATATAGTTGAAAAACCTTAGTTACTTCCCCTAAGGTGTACCCGATTCTGTTTGCTGTTGTTATGCCGCATTCATTTCTGAGAGTTTATATCGTCAATCTCAAAACCCCCTGTTGGTTGTCGAGATTAGACCAATTCCTAGGAAACAGATGTCGGAATTTATACCAATGGAATCTGTGTGTGGGAGAAATAAGGTTGGAAGGCATGCATTTCCCAACTCCCGTTCCCCTGTTTGTTATAAACTGTACATATGTTGTGACATTCATGCACCACGTAATACTTTTTGTTTCAGCCATACATTAATAAGAGTTGATTTTCAGTATGGACATTTGACCTTGATTTTGAGACTGGACCTCAAATTCGTTTTGAATAATATAATGCAATCACTTATAGTGAATCAATACTCAAAAGAAAAGGGAATTATAAGGGGTTGCGATTCCTTCGTATTGTCACATTTCTCGCATTATCTGAAAATAAGTGAGCAAGAGATTACAAAACAAAATGATATCCTGCTTGGGACCATATGTTCCAAGGCAAAAAGTAAGGATATGAAAAAAAAAATCCCGCTTGGAAATTCTTTCATTCCAAGGCAAAAGTTAGGGACTTGAAAGAAAATAGTTGACCGTAAAATCCAAAAGGAACGGTTGACGACAGATAATGCCATAAATGTTTGAATACAAAATAAGTTATTATCATGTTATTCATGCCGAATTTTGGGTCCAGTTGTCGAAATCGAGATCTTACTTCCATACCGATCATTAGCACATTAGAATTGCACTCCTCATTCTATATGCTTCTATTTCCCATGCATACATGCAGAACCTACTTTAACTCAGGTATTTCTCTCTATCAGTCAGAATTGATCCTTCCCGGGAAATCACTTCGAGAGTTTGGCACCGACGCCCTGGTCAACGTTTGGTCAGAGTGTCCCCAATCCCCGAGTCTACTCCAACTAGTCCTGTGAATCGTTCAAATTCGCCGGATTCGGTTTTTGATTCAGATTTGGTTGAGATGGATGATAATATTGTGAATGAGTCAGGTTTCTCTCCAGCCCAGATAAGGACCATCACTGAGATAATAGCTGCTGCCCTTGCCCAAGATAGGGCCCAGAATCAGCTTCCGTCCACTTCAAGTAATCATCCTGTAGTGGAGGAAAGGGAGTCTCCGGAACCCACCTCGGGTCACCAAGCATCTGCTGGTAATGTTGCTCCAGTGGAGAACGATCTAAGTAAGCAATTTGCCGAATTAAAAGATAAGTTCGAGGCCGAACTAAAAGATAAGTTTGAGAAAATGACTGTTGCAAAAGAGAAGGACCCTGTTACCAATTTCCATGTAACGGAATATGTTCTGAGTCCCACAAATTCTACTTCCTTCAAAACTTTCAAGCATACCTTGTTTGAAGGAGATAATGACCCGAGATCCCACTTATCTGAATTCATCCGGGTCGCTCAAATGAACCGTTATAATGAAATGGATGTTTTACGAGCATTCCCACAAACACTACATAAGGACTATCGGAGGTGGTATGATGGTCTAGATGAGGAGATTCAGAAGAACTGGGTCAAGTTGCAAACCGCTTTTCTTAAGCACTTCAAGACTGATGAAAGTGATGATTTTGGTTTGCGTGATTTGGAGAGCCTAAGACAGGGGAAAGATGAAAGTTTCTCCGACTATTACAGGAGATGGAGAACCAAGCTGTACAGGGTCCAGACAAGGCTGAAGGACCAGGAATTGATCAGAATATTTTGTAGGAGTTTGTTACCCTTTTTCAAAGATAGGATGTTAGCCCAACCTCTCACTGATTTTGCTCTAGTTCAAAGAGCTGGTTTGAATATAGAAGAGCTGTACAAGGAGGAAAGAAGAAGAATAGAGGGTTCGGCAATTATCGAACTTCCTATGGTGACAGAAATGCTGGAAGTAGTAACCAGAATCAGTCAGGGAGCAGTAATACAGTAGGGGCAGTTAATGAAAGAGCCAGAAGAGAGTTCACTGATTTGGGAAGACCATTGAGCATAGTGTTGAGGTCATGTATTAAGAATGGAGTTCTTTCGAAGCTGCCAGTCGATCCAACTAAGCCCGTGCGTGGGAGGTATATGGACTGAAACTGTGATTATCATCAGTGCAAGGGGCATTCGACTGACGAATGTTTCAAATTGAGGCACGATATCCAGGATTTGATTGACAGCGGGAAAATTACCAAGCCTTCAGAGAAGAACAAGCCCAGCACTAAGAACAACCCGCTTCCCCAATACCAGTATAACTATCCGCCCCATAAGTCTCAGTCGGGTGGATCAATCAATGCGATAGGAAGTGGCTTATCGGAAGAGTTTGTGTTAGCGGACGCAGAATGGGAAGAGCGGATGTGTGCCATGTTGAACATATGGGACGATTGCAGTAGTGATGAAGAAGAAAAGGTGCCAGTGAAGATTGAAATCGAGAAAAGCATTACAGTGAAAGTGGGTGATGTGCCGGAAGATGAAGATGAGCAACTCCAGCTAGCCATTCAAAAGAGCTTAACCGACCAAGAGGAACAATGGTACTATAGCAGTGAAGAAGAAGTGAATGAAGTAGGTGTTCAGAGCTTGACCCGCAGTGGGCGAGTATACAACCCCGAGAGCAGTATGCAGGCTAAGGGAAAAGAGATTGTTGATGATGGAGCAAAGAAGAAGGTGACAGAAAAAGGCGGAGAGGAGCTGAGAGAGAAAAAGAAAGAGGAAGAGGTAGTAAAAGGGCAAAAGAAGACTGTTGAAGTTGGAGAAAGCAGTCAAAACAAGATACCTAGTGGAGTGACCGCTAGTTCGGTGCTGAGTCAATTACAAAGAACCAGAGCAGACATTTCAATATGGGATTTGCTGATAGCATCTAAAGAACATAGAGAGGCTTTGCTTGAAGCCATGACTTTTGTCAGAGTGCCAGCTCGGATCCAGAGTGTTGATATGATCAACGTGCTCCAGCGTAGAATCGGTGAAGTCACTTTCTTTGACTCGGACCTCCCACCGGAAGGAAGAAACCACTGTAAGCCACTGTATATTCAAATTGCCGTCAATGGACGAGATACCCGGAATGTTATGGTTGATAATGGATCAGCATTGTGCGTGTGCTCGCTGAAGATGCTTTCTAAGTTCAAGATTGAAGAGTCAGAGCTTGAGCCATCAAATATGGTGGTCAAAGCTTATGACAATACTATGCGGAATGCGAAAGGGACCTTTAAAGCAAAGATATCCACCGGAACTGTGGAAAGTTGGGTAGACGTAATTGTGCTCGACATCTTAGCCAATTATGCTCTTTTGTTGGGTAGGCCTTGGCTCCATCCATTGGGTGCAATTCCATCCACTCTGCACAGAAAGGTAAAAATTCCATGGGGTACGGACGTGGTGACAGTTAATGCGCAAGAAGATCTGAATGTGGCTACAGTGGAAGGTCTAGAGCTGGCGGTCCCCTTATCAGGATTTCAGGTGGCAGTAATTGATACGCCCACCACCGAGAGCAAGAGTGCAGTGAATCGGATGAGTCCTTTCTCTAGGAAGATGATGAAGAGAATGCAATGGCAGTATGGCCGAGGTTTAGGTCGGGAACTGCAAGGAAGGTTTGAGCCTCTCTCATCCGCATCTGGGCAGCAAGACAAGCGCGGATTGGGATATTCTGAGAACAGGAAAAAGGAAAAGTATGAGATTCGGTCTCCAGTTAGAGGGCCAAATATGAATCATATCTTCTTTGTCCCACAAGCTGAGGGAGAATTTCAAAGTAGAGGAAAAACCTATCCCGGTTTGGAGATATTTATGACTGATTATGAGGAGAAGATAATCAAGTCGCCCGAACCTTCCTTGGAACAGCTCGTGGATGGAACCGAATTCATGGTAGGTATGACAGAAGCAAGCACTGAATCTGATTGGTTGAAGAAGATATCCGAGTTCGAAGACTTTCTGGGGATTGGGGATGAAGCTTCCAAGCTTGTACAAGAGCAAAAGGCCAAGGCGAGGATCCTCCAGTCTGTTCTAGCTGCTGAAGATGCCGAAGAGGCGGAGAGGAAGGCGGAGAAGATGATAGAGCACGGAGAGACCGAGAAAGAAGCTACCCCGGAAGATGAAGGAGATACAGATCAGGATGAAGTGATCTTGGCAATAAAAGATACTTGTAATGAATGTATTGAACAGGCAATTAATCCTGTTTTGCTTTTCTGATGCTTGTTTTGAGAACAATATGGATGGTTTTCCTCTTTTATTTCAATCAATGGAAGTGAACTTTGACTATTTGTTTTCTTGTTTTCCTGATTGTCATGTTCATGGCATTGATTATACCACGCGCATATTTGACATAAATGCATTGCATAATTTTGCATTTAATTTAAGCACCACTGAAGATCCCAAAATAATTGAAATCGGATCAGACTTTAAACTTGAACTCAGACAGGATCTTCAAGAATGCATTAGAAGAAATTCAGGGGTATTTGCCTGGAGCTACGCTGACATGCCAGGAATCGACAGATCAATAGCAGAGCACTTCATTCCTACTGATCCAAATATGAAGCCAGTGAAGCAGAAGAGAAGACGGGTCAGACCAGAATGGCAGGATAAGATCAAGGCCGAGGTCCAGAAGCAATTGGATGCAGGATTCTTAGAAGTAGTACATTATCCGGAATGGTTGGCCAATATAGTCCCGGTGCTGAAGAAAGATGGGAGGATAAGGGTTTGTGTCGACTACAGGGACCTGAACAAAGCCTCGCCTAAGGATGACTTTCCACTTCCGCACATAGATGTTTTGATAGACAGTGCTGCCGGAATGGGATGTTATTCTATCATGGATGGATTCTCCGGATACAATCAAATACTGATGGCTCTAGTGGACAAGCATAAGACTGCCTTCACCACTGACTTCGGAACTTTTTGCTATAGAGTGATGCCATTTGGATTGAAGAACGCCGGGGCAACATACCAGAGGATGGCTACAACATTATTTCATGATATGATCCATAAAGGGTTGGAAGTATATGTAGATGATATGGTGATCATGACAAGAACACAGGAAGAGCACGCAGAGATGCTGGAGAAGTTCTTTGCACGGGTCAAGCAGTATAACTTGAGACTCAATCCCAAGAAGTGCGTATTTGGAGTAATGAAAGGGAAATTGTTAGGTTTTGTTGTAGGACCTAACGGGATTGAGGTCGACCCCGACAAAATAAAAGCCGTTCAAGATATGGAACCGCCAAGAACAGAACGTCAGGTGAGAAGCTTCTTGGGCAAAATTCAGTACATTAGCAGGTTTATTTCAAGACTATCCATTACTTGTGCTCCAATTTTTAAGCTACTGAGGAAGAACCAGCCAGTTAAATGGAATGAGGACTGCCAGAAAACCTTTGACCACATAAAGAAGTATCTGATGAATCCACCAGTACTGAGTCCACCTAGACCAGGAGAACCTCTGATCCTATGTTTATCTATAGAGGATGTAGGAGTGGGGGCAATGTTGGTTCAGCCGGACGCTGCTGGAGTAGAAAAGGCCATCTACTACATTAGCAAGAAGTTACTGCCTATCGAAGAGAAGTACAACATGGTAGAGAAAACATGTATGACAGTAGTATGGTCAATAAAAAAGTTGAGACCGTACTTTGATTCCTTCAAGGTCACTTTTGTCTCCAAAATTGATCCAATGAAGTATTTACAGAGAATGCCTACTCTAGAAGGATGACTGTCCAAGTGGTTAATTCAGATGACTAGTGTGGATGCAGAGTTTGTAACGAAGAAAACGGTCAAAGGTCGAGCTGTGGCAGAGTTCCTGGCAGAAAACCCTGTGGCGGATGACGAATCATGGGAATTGGAGTTTCCCGATGAACACTTGCTGTGTGTTAAAACAGGGGCTTGGAAGTTATACTTTGATGGATCAGCCAACCGAAATGGAGCCGGAGCTGGTATTGTTATAGAAGCACCTAATGGTGAGGTCACAACCATGTGCAAAAGATTATTGTTTCCAGTCACTAACAATATGGCCGAATATGAAGCATGCATCATGGGAATGGAAGCTCTTCTTGCATCTGGTGCCAAGGAAGTTGAGGTGATAGGAGATTCTTTATTGGTTATTGAACACGCCAATGAGAGATGGAAAGTAGAAGAAGAAAGATTGAAACCCTATGTTGAGTACTTATTAAAGAAGGCAACACTTTTTGATAAGATCACCTTCACTCACATAGGAAGAACCTATAACAAAATTCCAGATGCCTTGGCAAACTTAGCATCAGCTTGGCAGGATTTGAGTAAAGTGCCGAAAAAGCCATTTATCATTACCGCAGCCAATATCCCCTGCTATCAAGAACATTTTGTGAATCAGGTGGAGTCGGAGGAAGAACCCTGGTTTACGGACATTCTGAGGTATATGAAAGATGGTACTTTTTCTAACGATGCAACGAGAGAAGACCGTGCGGTTCTCAGAAAAATGGCTCTGAATTATGTACTGGCCGATGGTGAAATCTATAGAAGAGCTTGGGACGGGATGCTGCTAAGGTGCGTGAGTAAAAAGGAAGGAGAAGACATAATGAGAAAAGTTCATGAAGGAGTTTGTGGTACTCATTCGAGCGGCATGAGTTTAGCAAGAAAAATCATGAGGCAAGGTTATTTTTGGACGCAGATGGAAGGTGACTGTGTTTACTATGTACGTCATTGCAAAGCTTGCCAATATCATGATAATAAAAGCCATTTACCTGCTATTGAACTCCATCCGACAGTTCCTTCTTGGCCTTTTTCCGCATGGGGAATAGACATCATCGGCAAAAT
Source organism: Jatropha curcas (assembly GCF_041381405.1). NCBI lineage: Eukaryota > Viridiplantae > Streptophyta > Magnoliopsida > Malpighiales > Euphorbiaceae > Jatropha > Jatropha curcas. The sequence goes on along the minus strand of NC_143158.1, from coordinate 17,218,783 downwards.
CTTGCCAGCAGCATCAAATGGTCATCAGTATATATTGGTTGCAGTGGACTATTTTTCTAGATGGATCGAGGCTCAATCTTACAAAACCTTAACCGCCAAACATGCGGCTAGATTCATTGAACAGAACATTTTCTGTCGCTATGGTGTTCCTCATCACATAGTTACAGATAATGGTTCTCATTTTCAGGCAGATGTCGGTCAGTTGCTTTATAGATATAAGGTTGAGCATCACCATTCTTCTCCTTATCGTCCTCAGGCTAATGGTGCAGTAGAAGCTGCGAATAAGGAGATTAAAAGAATCCTATCTAAGATGTGTGAAAGGTATAGAAGTTGGGCCGAGAAACTTCCTTTCGCGCTCTGGGGGCATCGCACTACGTTCAAGTCAGTCAATGGAGCTTCTCCCTTTGAACTTGTATATGGGATGGAGGCAGTGTTACCGATAGAGCTCGAGAAGAAGTCTCTCCGAGTTCTTGTAGAAGCTGGTCTGACCGAGGAAGAATGGGTCAAGAAAAGGTATGAAGACCTGGCATTTTTGGACGGAAGAAGATTAAATGCTCGATTCCAGGATCAGATGAGAAAAAGGAGGATTGCTCGTTTCTACAACAAACGGGTGCATCCAAGGGCTTTAAAGAATGGAGATTTGGTGTTGATCAGACTGTTGGATCATGAAGCCCAGAATCATCCTGCTGGGAAATTCAAGCCCAACTGGCATGGACCGTTCAGAATTCAGAAGCTACTAGCTAAAGGTGCAGCTGAATTAATCACCATGGAAGGGAAGCCTGTCAACCGGATTGTCAATCAGGATCAAATGAAAAGATTCTATGTCTGAAATGATGATTTCGATTAAAAAAAAAAAAAAAAAAAAAGAGCTAAGTCGAAAAACCCGAAAGGGCGACTTAGGCAAGAAAGGAGCTCGCTAGGTTGAAAACCCGAAAGGGCGGCCTAGGCAAAAATTAGAGCATAATAAAAATAAATAAATAATAATAAATAATAAAACTTTTGGGATTAACGCATGGTGCTTAAGTTTAAATGTGAAATCTATGCCATGCATTCGTGACAGATTTGTGATTGGTTGCTCAATGTCATCAACTCGACTTGAAGGAGAATAAGTAAATGAATAGTTAGGATGAATGACCATTGTATTAAAATAAAAGTTCTTTACTTCTGTATAATGTTGAAAAGAAGTAAGATTAATAAAGGGTCTGAATTTCAAAATTATTCTTCCTTTGTTTTGGGGACATGATTAAAGAATGCAAGACCTTCCTCTCTGCTTATCTGATTAAGATGGACTGGTTCAAAAACATTCTGGTTGTTGGTCCTACCTAAGTATTGAATTGTTTTAAAACATTGATCAGGAGAACGAACACCATCTTCTCAGTGATTTCCTTGGAAGGATCAATAAAACCATAGTACTCATGTAGGTTCATGCATACACAAAGAAGTTGTATATACTGTTTTTGTTTGATCTGTGCAGGTAATAAAATAGTCACCCCATTCTTTGTGTTTCCTATTGTAAGCTTCTGTCTTTAAATAATGATTCATTTTTTATGAGCATTTCTTTGTTAACCCAGGGGCAGGAGGCCCAAATGACCAACGCAACAAATAATTTCGAAAGAAAAAGTTTTGTTGTCTTTTGTTGTCCTTGTATGCAGAAAGCGGAAATTAATAAAAGGCAGAACCATCTGATTCATTAATTCAAAGAAAGGAGATACATCACTGGGAGCCCATGGCCCGAGAATACAAGGAACTAGAAAAAAGAAAAGAAGACAGAGAAAGCAACAACAATATTTATTCCAGCAGGGGCCATCATCGGACGCCAATCTTTGCAGAATCTAGTATCATCATGGGGTAAAGAACCAGTTGGCATATGCGGGTGTCACGGTGTCTTGCACCATTCCATCATTTAAATACATGGTGTTTCGATTTTGCCAACGGTCAGCCAAATTGGTCAACAGATGCGATGTTATCAGACCACTCTCGAAGTTATGGGTTCTGGGCACACGCTGTATCATCCCATATTGACGGCTGATCCTGTCGGGAAAATAGGCCATGGAACGGTCTAGACTGGCATACAAGACATAATTGAGGTTCATACTTCCGGTCGTGACCAGTCTAATCCTCCACCAAGGACAAGTCCACCGAATTGTAGGGTTATCTCCAAAATCGAAGCGTCTCCGAGACCGAGATTGAAAGATGGCAGTTCCATATGTTGGAATTAAGCGAGCTGGGACCGGAGGAATCAGGCTTAATTTGTCCAGAGCCCAGGCTTGTAATAACAGTGGACAACCGCGATGATGAACATTGAAATCGGAGATGTTAAGGGTAATATCCCTAACCCAACACATTGTCTCTCCCATGATCATCATGAAGACAGTATGACGGCGCAATTGCATGTCACGAACAACAGTCAGAAGTCGGAAATCTCCAATTCTAGGTTGATGACTCTTCATGGCATACACATTCAACAGCAAGAAACAACAAGCTCGAATCCAAGAGAGATCTAGATCAATGGACAAAACCCTGTTCAAGAAAGGTTCCAAGGGAAGGCCTCGATCCGCGTTTATACCATCAGGAAGGTAAATCGGACACAAGGCCGCAATTTCAGCTAGGTCATACCTAGGACCTGGGGGTAAAGCCGGAGTTTCATCTTGATCTGGATGATGACCCATCACGGCACACATCTCCTCGTAGGTCGGAGTTACTTCAGAGTCTTCAAACCGGAAAACCATGGTGCTAGGATTAAAATGAGTAACGAGCCAAGATAAGAAGCCATAGTCAGGTTTTAAGTCTTTGAAATATTTCAGCCAAACGAGTTGGTTCATAGGAGGAATTCGCCATAGGTCGTCAGGGATGGATTGAACGAAAGATGAGACTTGATTTTTGAAAGCCATGGAAGAGAAGCTGTTTGGAAATGTTGTGGGATGAGGAGAGAATGAAGCATGGGATTCCTACTTATAGGACGGGAAAGGCCCCACTGGGTTGAAAAAGATACCCATCACTAGCTGGCATTTACTTTCGGTGGTGATAAGATGCGGAAGCGGTGGAAGCATCTAGAGAAAAACAGATAGACAAGTGACGTCCGGATAATGCGGTGGACCACTCTTGCAGTGGATGGGCATTTTGGCCCACCTTAACAAAGAGGACCACTCTTGTAAGTAGCTCATATACTTCAACAAATCCATTTACCCACCACACAGGGGGCAAGATCACCAGACATCCCCAGGGCAACCGGTGATGATTTCACGAAGCCGTTTGGTCCCACCGAGCAGTGATGATGTATTGCGAAGCTGTTTGGGTTTTCTTTTCTCGATTAGTGATGATGTATTGCGAAGCTGATCGAGTCAATCCTTTTCCTGATTAGTGATGATGTATTGCGAAGCTGATCAGGATAATCTCAATGACTAACCGGTGATGATTTCACGAAGCCGTTTGGTCCCACCGAGCAGTGATGATGTATTACGAAGCTGTTTGGGTTTTCTTTTCTCGATTAGTGATGATGTATTGCGAAGCTGATCGAGTCAATCCTTTTCCTGATTAGTGATGATGTATTGCGAAGCTGATCAGGATAATCTCAATGACTAACCGGTGATGATTTCACGAAGCCGTTTGGTCCCACCGAGCAGTGATGATGTATTGCGAAGCTGTTTGGGTTTTCTTTTCTCGATTAGTGATGATGTATTGCGAAGCTGATCGAGTCAATCCTTTTCCTGATTAGTGATGATGTATTGCGAAGCTGATCAGGATGATCTCAATGACTCACCGGTGATGATTTCACGAAGCCGTTTGGTCCCACCGAGCAGTGATGATGTATTGCGAAGCTGTTTGGGTTTTCTTTTCTCGATTAGTGATGATGTATTGCGAAGCTGATCGAGTTAATCCTTTTCCTGATTAGTGATGATGTATTGCGAAGCTGATCAGGCCAATTTCAATGAGGTTCTACCGAATAGTGATGTGATGATGTATTGTGAAATTGATCAGGGCAATCAAAATCATTTCAAATCAAAATCCTTCAAGGCCAATCAGACCGAGCTGCGAAGGTATCTTCGAAACCAATCAGACCGAGTTTTGGAGATTGTTACCAATCTGAAGGGAGCCTACAGAGCCGATCAAACTGAGCTTTGGACGCGACCAGATGATCAACTCAAACCCAACATCTTTCAAGCCGATCAAACCGAGTCTTGAGGATGATTGCCAAACTGAAGGCGCATCAATGGACCACTTTAACATTAATCACTTATACAATTAATGATAAAGTGGGGGGGCAAACTGTTGACGCGTATTTTTTATGCCTCGCCTGATCCAATGATGATACGAGGATGAATGGGTCAATATCTAGAAGTCTTTTAATCCAAGAATTTAAACAAAATATATATATATATATATATATATATATATATATATATATATATATATATATATAATAAATAATAAATAATAATAAATAAAAATAATAAAAATATTATAAAAAAAAAAGAAAAAGAAAAGAGGGTGCTACAGTGGCTAACGCGTGCTACAGTAGCTGTGCTACTGTAGCTGCGCGTGCTACTGTAGCCCCGTATTAAAAAAAAAGGTCTGCTACAGTGCACTGCTACAGTGTTTTGTACTACACTGCTACAGTGCAATGCTACAGCACTGCTACAGTGTTTTGTACTACACTGCTACAGTGCTTTGTACTACACTGCTACAGTGTCCCAACCCTTATAATAACACACTCTCTCAACTCTCTCGCCCACTCTCTCTCGCCCTCTATCTCTCTCAACACTATACTACTAAAAAAATTATAATCTATAATTTTTACTATATTTCATAATATTCAAATTTCTCTCCTAAAAAATTCTTATGAATTAATTTTGAAGAGAAATTGCTATTAGATATTAATTTTAGGTGAATTAAAATATAAAAAGAGAGAAAATAACAAAAAATAAATATAAAAAAAATCACTTAAATCCTTGGATTTAAAGCTTTTAGGAGATAAAAAAGACATTTGATCCATTCACAACCCTCAATCTGAGTATCAGGTAATTTTCTTAACATTTTTTTTACATTCTTGTATTTTTATTATTTTTATGCTTTTATTAATTTATGTTTCTTTAAATTATTGTCTATTTATATTTGGTCATTTTATATTTTCTTAAGTTATATTTAAGTTGTATTCTTTTTACGCACTGTTTATTACTATTCATCATACTGATTAATATATTTATCCGTATAAATTTTATTATTTTGTGGTTGAATGTAAAAAATGAAATTAAAATAAAAAATTAAAAAAAATTAAAATTAAAATATGAGTTAAATATTAAGTAATAATTATGTATGTTTTATTTTTATTCGTTTATGGATTTAATTTTTCGTTCGATTTTTGTATATATTTTTTTTGGATCCGGTTTAATTATGTGTTTATTTATTTTATGTGTTTTATTTATTTGAATTTTATAATTTATGTTTAAAATAAAATTAAATCTGTAGATTCATTAATAATTTACATATTCGGAAAATAAAAATAATTATAATGCTTAGAATTAAGTTTGTAAATTTATTTATGTTTAAAATTAATTCGCATGTTTATTAATAATAATCTGTATATTTAGTGTTAAATGATAATTATATGTGATTTTGCTTTTGTAATTTTTTTATTTAATTTTGAATCGATTTATATAATTTTTGGATTCGGTTTGTCGCCCGCCTTGAACCATAAGGCAAGAGCGGGTCTTTTATTTATTTGATTTATTCTTCGGTTTGTTGCCCGCCTTTAACCATAAGGCAAGAGCGGGTTATTTATTTATTCCATTTAATATTTTTGATTCGGTTTGTTACCCGCCTTTAACCATAAGGCAAGAGCGGGTCTTTTTATTTATTTGATTTAATTGCTTTGATTTAATTGCTTTAATTTGAATGATTGCTATGTGATAATTAGATTTGTTTGGGACGATTAAATAATTTTTCAAATAGGAACTCGGTCCGATTCATTTGGGTTGGGTTTAAATAAATAAATAATTTGGCTTTTCTAACTAAAATAAATTAGAAATCATAGGTTAATAGAGGCCGATTTTTCCGGGCGTCGGCTTCCAACGGGCCGACGTACCCAATTCCCTTACCCAGAATCGCATTGGTGCGCCTGACCAGTCTTTTAAAATAATTTGGCCTTAAAACTAAATTGGGTTTAAAATGAAGTCATTTTTATAAAAACGGTCTCATTGCCTAAACAATGGGTGGCGACTCAAAATTGTTTATAAGACCGATTTTTCGGCACCGCATCCAAATAAAAACATTTCATCAAAAACCACAAAAAGGGATGTTTTCGGGTCCTTCGGGGGGATTTTCGGCGAAAACAAAAGGAAGGAAGGAACCTTATATAGGGCAGGTGAGGCACTAAAGAGTCCCCCCATTTAATGAAGCAACTCTTCAAGCTCCCTCCAAGCCAACGCCTCGTTCTCCTCAAAATAAAGCTGCTATTATCTAGCAGTCTCTACACAATAAAAGCCTGCTAAAAAATTAATAACAAATAAATGTAACAAATAGTAAAAATATATAAACACTACATTTGGACATAAAATGACCAAAAAACTAATGGGGGACTATTGTTAACATATAATAATAAAATATGTTAAAATAATAAAACTAGACTCCTAAATAAACTCCAACTAACAACTAATGTAGGATTAGTAGTCCTTATCCTAAGACGATTATCCTAAAATTTAGTATATATACCCTCAATTTACTCCAAGGAGGAATTAATTCACAATTTACTTACTACTTAATTTCTGAGAGCTTAACAATATATATATATATATATATATATATATATATATATATATATATATATATATATATATATATATATATATATATATATATTCCGTAATTACACTCATATGTGATAATGATCTACTATGTGAATTTGTACAGTCTATAAGTTGATTGGATTACTTGCGATGTGGTCATACTATGCCTTGTTTGCATGTGGAATTGGGATGAAGTGGGTCACCATGAGATTGTGAGAACAGTCCGAGACCATTGGCCATGTATGGGAGATTGGCGCCCCCGTATGCACCTGATGAATTATGATATGGATGATATGGCAAAACCATAGGGTGATCGGCTCCCCGATGCACACGTATGAGAGGACAGGTGATATGTGTTGACAGCTTGTCAGGAGTTTTGTGATGCCACTGACCAATCCCCATTTGATGCGATTACTTGAAGGTGATATTGCTTATAGATGCTAATGTGGTGACATATGCTTGATTGGATGAGTGTTCATCATAATAAGTGTGGAAAGCATCAAGTGTCATCATTTGGGTTATGCATTGTTTATTATTATTCACTGAGTTTTTGCAACTCATTCCTTCCTTAAATTTTTCCCAGGATGTACACACTGTACTGGTTCAGATAAACTCTACTTCTTTCTCCACATAGTTATAATAATAACTTCCAGTTTTTGAGTAATATTAGAAGCAAACGTAGTATTGTGAAAAATGTCCTTAACATCTATTTACTGAGCTCTACAGTTAGGGAATCTTATGTTACAATTTATCATGTAAGAACTGTGTTATGTTGTTCGACAAATTTGAGGAGTTTCTATTTATCCTTCCAAAAGTACAATTGAACCAGTTTGCCCATATTATGAACGACGTGATTGGTATGTAAAATTCAAGCTTGAGCTATGGAATATTTGAAATATTGAAGTTGGGCTAGAGATATGAATTGACAATATGGCTTAATAACGTCGTATTATGGGCTTACTGTTCCCAGAATCAATTTAACAAAATGGATTTAAGTGAATTAGGCTTACTACGGGCCTTGGGGCTTTAACCTTACCTGAGCCCTAATGCTGGTCCGTCCCATGGATTTGGATCGTGACAATAACGCGGGGGAGTGAGAAGAAAACCAAATTTTGAAAGTGAAGATCGGTGTTCTAATCTAATCCAATAAACTCTTCCTTCCGTTTAGAGTTACGCTTTGACAAAAATTGATCACCAGAAGAATTGGCTTCTAATCCCAACTCTTTACTCTCTGCGTTTTCCTTACTCGACATGCTTTCCCACTTTCACGCCTATTATATAATAAATTAATTTTTCTAAAATGATTAAGTCAAGTTCACTTAAAAAATTAGTTCGATTAAGGAAAAAAATTTCAGTTAATTTATTTCAGTTAAAAATATTACTCAAAATTGGCTTAACTTGATGAATGCTTAGTCCTAAATAAAATAAATTTACCACTATATTTCTCATAATTAATAATTAAAACTAAAATTATGAAGCTTATGATATCACTTACATTATTTCAATTCTTAATTTTTTTAGACGATGATCTTAAGCATGGGGATATATACATTGAAGATATGTGTGATGTACTTTTTATATATCATTAATTAAGTAAAGCATCATAAATATAATGATTTTAACACTAAATTTTTCTTCATTTATGGAGTACTTGGATATAGGAGAGCCTATATACCAATGTGAAAAACGGGGAGCATATTTTTTGTGTGAAGAAAGGATTCGCAAATATTATAATGCTAAAAAATCATAATACTCTTTATGTTGTTGTCATAAAAAGATAAACTTGACGAATCCAAAGGATCCTCCTCAGGTTTTAAAGGAATTATTGTTTGGATTAGGTTAAAATCTATCTACTTCTCTTTAATCTTTGTATATATATATATATATACACACACACACACACCATAAATTTGAGATCATAAACTTTATATAGGTTCTAGAAGTCACCATTTTCGACAGAATATTAGAACTTATAATTCTATGTTCTCATTTAACTCAATGGAGGGAAGGTTGATAGATCTGTTAATGAAACACGTGGTCCAAGAACATTCAAATTAATTTGGCCAAAATATTTCATCAGATTGAAAGTTTGTTGCCACTTGCTGTATTTATGCAATTATACATTTATGATACAAAGAATGAAGTAGAAAATAGAATTCATGTTGTGAGGTTAGCATTGCTATAGTTTTATATAATTATATGAATATGAATTGCAATATATGCTAACATGAATACAAAAATAATTATTTTACATTGATATAATGCATTTCAATTAGTTTATGAATTGCAATATCTGCTAACTTCACATTATACATTTTTTATAGTTGTGGTGAAATCATAAATAAACTCCATGCTGAGATTGTTGCTGATTTGAAACAAATGCTTGATGACTACAATGTGCAGCCTAGAGCTAACTCCTCCCATTTCAATTTATTTATCGTAGTTTTTATTAAAAAAATCTATCTTTGATGGAAAATAATTCTAGAGTATGGCAAAAATGAAGGGCTTACCAAAACTACCTAAATATGTTTTTTGTTATAACGAGATTATTTCTGATCATTCATTAATAAAAAAAAAAAAACACAAAACAAATTTTAAAAAAAACACTTCCATTTTTTCTTAATTATAAAAATAAAAATCTTGATTTGATTAACTTGGTGTATGGAATAGTCTCATATACCAGGAGTTAGGTTGCATGAACATGGGACGCGAGATTAAGAACATATGGGATACGACAATTTTTAAAAAGTAAAACATCCACACGCTTAGGACACACTACACTAAACAAGTATTAAACGTTAATATTTCAAATAAATTGATGATTATTTATAATGAATCATAAACATAAAATAAAAAAATTCTTTGTTTCTTATTTCAATAGAATTAGCAATGTTTTTAAAATCAGACCAGATACTGAACCGGCGTCGTTACTAGGTCGTGGTTGGACCGTGTCGACTCGATTTAACCAGATTTTTTACTTTTGTATAGAATTTTTTGTTTGAGTTTATAATTATTTAGCAATACTCAAATAGAATTTATCAAATACTAAAATAGTATATCGGCTTATAGTTCTATACCACAATTTATGAAACTTTAAAAATAAAAAATAAATAGGTATTTTTTATTTTTATTTTAATGATTATTATTAATAAAATTAAGAAGTATAGTGATGCACAATCTTATAACAAAATAATCATAATAATATAATTAAATTTTACAATTATTTTTTAAATCATTATCATATATATATATATATATATATATATATATATATATATATATATATATAATATTCTTATAATAATTTCTACATTGAAGTTAAATATTTATACATAAATAAATAATTTTATTATCATTTAATCTCAAATTTAAATTTAATTTAATTTTTTAATAAATGATCATCTTTAATTTAAATTTTAACATTTTCTTCCTTTTAAAATACTTTATTTCAATATTGAAAAGTGAAAATTATTATAATATTAAGATTTTTTAATATTTAATGAGATATAATGCATAAAACTAGATACTTAATTATGCCATATTAATTTAATATTAAAATTTCAATTATCATTTTTGAAAGTAATTACTAGTTTTTTACTAAATAAGTAAAAAAAAAAAGTTCAAAAAGTAAAATTAACAAGGCTTGGTGTGATTTCTTCCCTCGGGAGGGAGTTCATCATCAGAGAATATGATTGTAAGGGGGTTATGTTAGACCACCCTACAAAATTTATCGTACAATCATTAATGAAATTGGAATCTCAACCGTTGCCTTAAGCAGAGCCTCTCGATGCTTCTTAGATGAAACGAGTAAATTCCACATGCATACATTAACATGGGTTCTCTTTAATTGCTTGATTAGTGAATCGTCTTCAGTATCGTCGTTAGGCTTCATTGATGGGCTTGCTTTCTCATTCTCATCTGTTGCCTTAACTATATCAGGCTGATAAACTCGATTGCTCCGGGTCATATGATTCACTGTCTTAGCTTCTTCCTCCTCCTTACTACTCCAAATATCAAGAGTAATGGGATTTACCAACAGGTCATCATCGCTTTCCACCCACTCATTATTGTGGTCTAAGCACTCTTCATCACTATCGTCCCACATGTTTAGCACCATCACAAAAATTTGTTCCAACAACTACTCTCTTTCTACCTCTTCTTCCTCATCCTTAAACTTGACCAACACCTCCTAAGGGAGTCTTGCCAAACTCGACCATGAATAAGTTCTTAGGAGGTGGCACGTTGCGAAAGTTCGGCAACGGGTTAGTTCGTGTGCTTGGCCTAAATTTCTCAGGATCTATCACCTTGCCTTCATCAATAATCTGTATATCATGTCTCAACCGCAAACACTAATCGGCAATTTGACCGTTCCCTTGATGGAATTTATAGTAGGCATTCTGATTGAAGTTCTTAGATAGAGGTGTAGGAGGTGGTCTAGTTACTAGTGGTTGTAACAATCCCTTCGATTTGACTTTATTAAAGACCTTTGACAGGGAAGCACCAAAATTAGAAAACCTCCTCTACATGTTTGTAGCCCTCAGATCCAAAGTAGCCATTGTGGCGGTTTTGCTTGAACTAGTGGCCTTTCCAGAAGAGCTAGATCCTTGAAAATTGAACTTAGTGAATTTCCTAAAATGATGCCCATATTTCTTATCCTCCCGCAGCTTGTCTTTCATGGCAATACCGACCTAATATACTTACAAGAACTCGGTTAGTTATATGTAATACATCTTTTCTCTATAGGCTGGCAAGGTGCCCTTGATAAAAATCTTAATTTACTTCTTAGTGTCGGGTCGGTTTCTCATTTGAGTGACCTTAGCTCTCCATCTAGCCATGTCATCTGTGAAAGTCTTGTCACTCTTCTGCACCGTAGCTTCTAAATCCCTCAGGTTGACACTCATTTTAAGGTTGTAAGCATACTCCTTCAGGTACATTATAGCGAGCTCATTCCAATCTTTTCTCACTTTCTTTTCTAGGTTGTAGTATCAAGTTTGAGATCACCCAGTTAGAGACATAGGGAACATCTTTAAGATTTCTTTTGATGGTAGCCCCGCCAACTCCATCACAACCTTGTATTGATTACATGGACTTTCGGGTCACCCGTGCCATCGTACTTCGAGACCTTGGGCATCTTGTAGGTGAAGGGAACATTGTTCTCCACTTCAAGTTCCTCGTCCTCATCATCATCTATATCAACATACTGATCTATTCCTTTTGACTTCATGAAGACATGGAGCTTCTCCAACTTCTTGTCCAACTTCTTAAACTTTTTAGAAACGACTGGTTTGAACTCGACCTTCTTGGTGGTCACCTTTTTTGTGAAGAATTCCTAGTCTTACCATGTGTCATCTACTTGCTCTTTCTTTTCGGACTCTCCTTTATTCTTATCGTCCTCTATGACAATATGGTCCTGGCCTTTATCAGACTATAAGAGCTTATCCAAATTGGCCGCGACTATCCCTTCCACCATTTTCTCAATTTCTAAAGTAGGAAAACTACCGTCACCCATGTTGCATTGGATGGAGATGCAAAGGTAGTAGCAGTAATAGGAGCTGAAAAACCAACTTAAACCAGTATTAGAACTGGAGGAGCTTCCCTTTTAGGCACTTGAGTTTTTACCATATGGTCAACATTCGAAAGAGCCCTCTTCGTTCGCTTTGCTTCAAGCACCTCTCTCAAGTTTTCACTCTTTGACACTTTAAATGATGAGAACAAGACATGATAGAATACTCCTATATGGTTTAAACAAAACAAGTTACGTGATGCATAAAGAAAACATGAAACAACATAGATATATACAAGAAACGGGGATGGGAAACAGGAAATGCATGACCTCCACCCTTATATCTCTCACACACGATTCATGATCGAAAGTCCCATCTAAAACCCTAGGACATATTGGTTGTGCCAATTCTTTAATATATCAAAAGGTACTAGACTTATGGTGGTATATATTAGTGGCGGATCCCAACAGTCGAGTAGAGTGAAAGGACCACATCCCCCAATATCACCTTTAAGGTTTAGGGTAGAAAAGAAATTAAGAAGAGAATAATGCATGAATGACAATTTATATATACAAAAAGTAAAACTCAATTTCAATTTAATAATATTATCAACAATTATGAATAAATTGACAACATTTGGAGTCAACTTCTTACTCAAACCCAAAACCGAAAATCGGAGATTCCATGTTCGATCTCCCCAACGGAGTCACCATACTGAGGATGCTAAAACTTACAACAAGCTTGGTTGATTTTATTTTTTTGAAAATGGTTTTCATTATTAGGCCCATTCATTGATCCTTGGAAACAGTTTCTCTTACTTTGGTAAGAGTTTTATTTTGGAGTCACCATCCTCTTTTAGGGAAAATTCTTTAACTGATTGATTCCTTGGAATCGACTGACTTGGTTTTAACCAGAGATTGGTTGAGGGAGTTACGTACAGTATCGGGAAAGTGTTAAGCACCCGACCTGCCCGATTAATCCGGCCTCCTTATTGTCCATTAATTCACAATGATTAATAATAAAATTAACTATAATTGAGATGTAAAATACATTTTAATGCAATTTTAGAAAACCTGTCAAACAGGCACATAATTACATGTAAAAGCACAAAATAAACATCCAAAGAAGGGGGGAGGAGAAAAGAATCACAACCCATCTCCTAAATGTACATTTCGCCAATTAATCCCCTTAAAATTTCCAAACCCAATTAGCTATTACAAGCAAATAATTAATAGGAATCAATTATGGAACCTTTACATGAAGCTTAACACAATGAAAGCAATAAATAATCATATTCACAGGAATATAAAAGCATTCACAGAATCATAAAAGATACATTCATTTAATTAATGATAATATGGTGCATGTTTATGTTCATAAGGTAATAGTTAATGGGTTAGCCCAATAATAATCACAAAACAATGAATGAAAGTGCGTAAATTTAAAGGAAAGAATATTACAAGTGCATAAAGAACAATAAATTAAAGGTTTTAATAAGATTTGGGTTCAAAGCCTTAATGTTCACAATGGTTGATGAACAAAGGCACTTGCCACTACTCATTTCTTATTAGTTTATGTTTGTTCAATACGTTAAAGATCAATACTGCGATCAAGAATAATGAAGTCTGGTGTTTGACTAATGGAATACCCATTCGGGATCACTTTATTAATTTTCAGTGTTCTAGACTTCTAAAACGAAGATCCATGCGCCCCAATAAAAGTGGCGTGCGCCATATGGGAAGTGGCATGCGCCGCCACACATAGCGGCGCTCGGATCTTACCCAGATCAGGGTGCACAAAACCAGGGTTTGGGTCTTTATTTCATTATTTTCACATTTTTAGGTTTCTGAAGTGAAGGTCCATGCACCACTAGAGAAGTGGCGTGCTCCATTATGTATGGTGCTCGAACCTTGCTTTGATTAGAAGATACAGAACATGAAACTGGGCTTTCTAACTATAGAAGAAGTAGCATGCGCCACACGTAAGGGCGTGCGCCCCATGCCTAGTGGCGTGCACAACTTCTATCATAATCAGAAGCCTTGGTTGTTCACAGATTTCTCTCCCAACTAAGAAAGAATGAGTGTTTTCACACCGAAATAGAAAGAAAAATATGAAGAAAGATTTTTCGAGGTCTCAGGGGTTACCTATGCTAGAAATACTCTAAAGATTTTGGAAAAATGAACCAAAGAACACCCAAAAACTTTCTTCTTAAACAAAAAATTTGAGATTAAGATTTAAGGTGAGTATTTGTGGGTTTTCTTGATCAACAATCACGGAGTTTTTATCAAATATGGATGAATAAAACCAAGAATTAAAGAAGAAAAACAAGTGTTTTCTTTCATTAATGATTGGGTTTTCAAAATGGTAGGGTTTCCCTTAGTTCATCAAAATCCCTCGGCACAAATCCCGAGGCCTATTTATAAGCAAATGGTAGAACATTGCCCGAATTTTTAGGGCTTACGTGGAAAGTGCCACCAGTGGACCCTAAAATTGGGTCAGCCTCATTTTTACCAAATTGAATTGGGTGGCACGCAAAATAAGGCAGTACACTAGAAAGCGTATCGGGCGGACTCGAAGCGCTTTTCGGGTCTGGTTTCCCTGGGAAATGCCCGAAAACTTGAAAAAGTAAAAAATGGTCAAATAACTCAATTAATTTAACCACAGACCATCGGTCCGAGAATTAGAGCCTTCAGAAGTCCTAATTCAATTTTATGTTAAAAAAGGTTATCATCATTGAGCCACTTAGGGGCAAAAATTGAGCGTCTATAGAAAGTTTAAGGCTCTCAGAGATTACCTTGTTTTGAAGATTCCAAAGATTTTGGAAAAATGAATCAAGAAACCCAAAAGCTTTGATCTTGAACCAATAAATTCAAGTTTAAGTTTAATGCGAGTGTTTGAGGGTCTTTGACCACAATATCAGGGGTGTTTTTCTCAAAATGGTTGAATAAAACCTAGAATCTAACTGACAAACATAAGTTTTACTTAGATTAAAGGTTAAGTTTTAAAAATGAAAGAGTTTCCCCTTAGCAACCAAAAATCCTTCTCTTTCCCTTCTCCCTTTGCCCCATTTATAGGCAAATAGGGGTATGAGGTGGCCCCATTTTAGGGCTTAGGTGCCAAGTGCCACTGGTTAGGCCTAAAATCGGGCCGAGCCCATTTTTATCAAATCGGCCGGGTGGCACACAAAATGAGACGGCATACAGAGATGTGCACCGACGAACCTGAGGCGCTTTCTAGGCTCAATTTTGCTGCGAAACCCTTAGAATCCTAAAAAAGTAAAAATGGCCAAATAACTCAATTATCTCAACGATGGACCATCGGTTTGAGAATCAAAGCAATTGGACGTCCGTATTCAATTTTATGTAAAAAAGGCTATCATCATTAAGCCTTTTTAGGCAAAAATTGAGCGTCTACATAACTATCACCCATGGAAACAATATTTTGATTTCTCGCTTAAAACCCAAACTGTTGATTCAAATCAAAAGAAGCCGAAAATCTAGTCCCCGAATCCAATGATTTGAGGCTAGTATAATTTATCCATTTTGGTAAACTAAAATGGAGTTAATAATGGGGTTTTTACCTTATATTTTCCCCAAAAATAGAAACAAATTAAGGTAGCAACACTAAACACATCACACACCGTCAAAGCTCCAAAGAGCCAATGCGATACACTTAAGCTCTAAACTGAGCCATAATCAACAAAAGGAACAGTAAGGAGTTCCTGCAGTCTGTGACGAACCAGCTAATGGGACCATCTAGTTAGAATCTTTAGATCTTTACCATAGTGCTCAGGAGGGGACTCACAACGCCACGGCCAGCTCTTCCTCCACGGTCATCTTAACCCTAACCTCTCAGCGCCATGCTAGCTCTCTGCATTCATGTAAAGCATATTAGTATTGCATGCCATGCATACACGACATTCATAGCACACTCTTTTTCTGTGTTGTTCTTTTACTTATAAATATATTCTCATCGGAGAGTGTCATCACAGCAAGCTTCAACCTCGTAGCCTTGAACAGTTGGCTCAACTCATTGTAATCTTCGATTAATACCTAACGGATAAGACAGGGTCATCAATTAATAATGAAAGCTAATAAAAGGAGATCACAATTTCCAAGTATAAAGAGTAGACTCACATGAGGACAACCGGGCATAGAGATCCGATACAGGCTCACAGTATGAGTGCTCAACATACCTGGCAGCCCTGTGCTAGTAGACAGAAAGGTAAAAGAAGCACCTAGGGCATGCTCAAGTTTACCAACTACAACAGCAGTGTCTGGCACTTCAGTGTCAAAGCCTCTCTTTACACACTTGTCGTGCTGTTACTAGAACACTAAAGCATGAATAAGCAAGAATGACGTACTGGGGCTAACATAAGCATGGTGTAATACTTAACCGAGAGGAGTTAGCACTCTCATTTCGAGCACCTCTAAGGTCTTTTTCCAACGGCTCATCATCAATCGACGGTGGCACTCATGTCAACAGCTCAGTGTGGACAAATGCCTCATAGGCGCCCTGAACAAAGTCGGCCAGACGATTAGTGGCCGCTGAGTCGTTTCACTCCATGGCAATCACCCGTTCCCCTTCGATTGCACGGGTGGCCATCATAATATAAGACATCATACGCCACTCTCCTCTAAATGGCACCAAGTTCCCACTCATACACCCTCTTCCCAAGGTAGTACATGTCGTAAAAGAGCCCGGGCAAGAGTAGCCTCCTCTACTGATATAGTACAGCCACCTAAACGAAATCAAGATAGTTGGTTGACTGACCCCATGGGTATTTCTTCACCTGCACAACAAACAAAAGTAATGATCAATAGAAAGCAGAGAAGAACACACGAGCATTATGTTTTTAAGGAAAAACTTACAGTGTTCCACTTCAGGTCATTCAGCATATGCCAAAAGACCACTGGGTCGGAGTTGTTGTAGGGGCATATCTTGTTGTACCTCCACGCTTGACCCCCGGGCAGAGTCCTCTCATCAACACTAGGGAAAAAGTTGTAAAGCCAGGGCATAAGTAGCACCCTATGCTCACACATCCAAATCTACAAAGCAAAAAAAAGGCAACAGTCAGTCAAGAAAAAAAACCAAAAAAAAGAAAAATAGAGAAAAAGAAAATAAAGACAAAATATTATAGGATCAGGTATGTGATATTACCTCTTGCAGACACTCAATTTTTGCCTCAAAAAGACTTAGTGATGATAACCTTTTTTATAATAAAAATGAGTTCGAGATATTCGATGAATTTTATTCTCAGACCAATGATCCGAGTTTAAGAAATGTGACCCGTCAAGTCATTTTCACATTTTCAAGGTCTGCATCAAAACAGGGCCCAAGAAGTGTCTCGAGTGTACCCGTAACAATCCTAGTATATTATCTCATTTTGCATACCGCCCGGGCTGATTCGTGAAAAATGAGCCCGTTCTGTTTTGGGGCCCATCAGTGGCCCGTGCCACGTAGGCCCTAAAACTAGGGCACCTAGCCACACATTTGCCTATAAATAGACCAAGGGTCTAGGCATATGGGGGATGAAGATTGATTGCCTAGGCAAACTCTTGAATTTTTATTTCTAAAATCCTCTTAATCTAAATCTATAACAAGTTTTATAGATTTAGATTAAAGAGAGTAAAGATTTCTTCAAAAAAATTCAGTGGGTTGTAATTAATCCTTCTCTAAATACTAATCAATAACAAATCTCGGATTATTGATCAAAGAACAAAGTTGTTAGGTATGTCCTTCCCTTTTCATTCCAATCTCGAGTTTTTTCTTCAAAACAAGGTAAATTGAGAGTCTAAACCTTTATTCTTCATCTTTTTCTTTTTTTTGGTGACTTCAATCACCATTCTTAAGCTTGATTATGAGAGAAACCCGGGATCAACCAAAAGAGGCATGTCTGCGTCGAAGTGGTGCACTGAGTGAACAAGTGGCGCAAGCCACTACATGTGGCGTGCGCCACATCCTCACATATAGACTTTCGAGGCTTCTTTCTCTAAGTTTTCTGATTAGAGCAAGGCCCGCACACCACTACGTGTACTTTTAGTGGCGCACGGGACTACATTTCAAAATTTCAGAGTGATTAAATCAATAACTCAGCTTTGATTCCAGGATCCAATCGAGTCGAGCATTAAGCATCTTTGCTTAAAATGCGTATAAAACTCATTTTTTGCCCAAATGAGCAAATAAAGAACAAGAAATGAGAAGCGATGGTCATAGTTGTTCATCATGAATGATGAACAACAAATTCTTGAACTCTAATCTTATTTCAAGTTAAAATTCATCATTTTTACTTTACTGTCATTTACTTTTCAGTTCTTTAAATTCCAAGTTCATTGACATTTATACAATCTTTATCTTTGCTCTTTATTCATTTATGCTCGAACCTCTAACTATTAATGTTGTTAATGTCGATTTTGTCTCCTTTATTACCGTTCTTGGTTTATGCTATTGTTTGATCATTGTTGTGTTTAAATTCATATTGAATACATGGCTTTGATTCTCTTATATAAGGTTCTTTATCTTTATTGATTTTATTATGTTAAGCTTTATGTGTAGGACCTTAATGCCTATAATTTGCTAATTTGTAATAAATATTGGTTTGAAAAATTATATGAGCATTAAGGGTAGATTGTATAATTAGGTTATTGCTTGTAACTCTATTCTCCTCCCTCTTTCTTTGCATGATTTTATTTATGCTTTATGTAATTGATAACATGTATGTTTGCCATGATTTCAAAAATGCATTAAAATGTTTTACACCTCAATTAAACTTAAGCCTATTATTAATATTGTGAATCAATGGACAACGAAGGAGGCCGATTTCTAACCGAACAGTCTGAGTGCCTAATACCTTTCCGAGACCGTACCTAACTCCCTTACCCAGTCTCTGGTTAAAACTGAATTAATCACTTCCAAAGAATTGATTAATTTGTGATATTTTCCCTAAAGAGGGTGGCGACTCCAAATAAAATCTCTTACCAAAGTAAGAGTCATTTTTATTCCCTTCCTAAAAGGATCACCTTTTGAGGATTAATGAATCGATCTAATAACAGAAAACCAGTTTAATAAATTAAACGAACTAAGCCTGTTTTTGGCATTTTATCCCATTCCAAAAAAATTGAACATCCTCACCTTTAGAGCAAGTCGATAACTGATCCTCAGATGGTTACCTCTCACGCAAATGTCCATACCATAGTAGAGGTAGGACAATGTAGCAACTCCGCAGTTCTACTGCCTAGTGGTTTCAAGGTCCTGCACTAGGGGTAACAACATCAAGCCTGCATCATTCCCATGGTCAGTAAAGAGAGTGGTGGCAAGAAAATAGAATAAGTACGCTCGCACCACTGTATCCATCGCCTCTACCTCTTCCTAAGGCATGCTCTCATATTGAATGTATATGCTATCATACCGCACCCATTTCTGAGAAATGGTGGGCTCAATACCAATAGCAATCCTCAAGCTCACCTGTAAGTCTACCCGACTCAGCGAGCGAAGATTATCATCAAATACAATAGACCGTCCTCTAAATGGCAGGCCAGTGATGGCATAAAATCTACTAGCGTGATTGTCATCTCATCAAACGGTAGATGGAAAGTATGAGTAGTATCCATCCATCGCTCCATAAGAGCAAGAATGCTCAAAGGCAAGGTCCTCCCTTATGACCGGGGCAAGGTATCAATAAAGCGCCCAGAACTAGCTTCTCGAACGTGCTCTTGCACTCTTTCTAGTAATCGGTCGAACCATTCACCAACAGTAAAGGCATTTTCACTAGCTTCAATCTATGAAATGCTCTTCTACAAAACAAATCAATGTAAATACATCAATTAGTAAGTGTTGAGCATAAAAATATGCATTTGTTTTTCTTTGCAGGTCGAAGAGAACTCAAAAGAGATTCCTCTATCAACTAGGCGCCATGCGCTACTAGTGGCGCACACCATCAGTAATATCCCTCACGCCATACCTAGATGATGGAAAGCAGTGGCACATGCCACATGCACTAGCGCACGCCACATGCACTGGCGCACGCCACAGTGGCATAACACAGCCACCAATCGATGCAAATAAGTAAAATCTAACCTAAATCTCAGTTTCTAACCTATTATTTTCATGTTTCTAGTGTCCCTTATACAGGGAAATTAAAAGCAAAGAAAAACGGAGTTCACAAGTGTCCCTTATACAGGGAAATTAAAAGCAAAGAAAAACGGAGTTCACAATTACCTCAACGATGGCCCAACAGAGGTACCTAGACAAATCTAGCTGAATCCCGATCGAATTGTCCAACATAGGGAAAATCTCCAGCAAATGCATACCGGAGCTCAAGTCCCGAGTTGTAGGATCTACGACAGCGCCCTCAGGAATCTATTCTCCAATGTTTTCAGCTGCCATATCGAGTTGAAAGCAGGTGGTGATTCAAAGAGTTTTTTTTAAAGAAGAAAGCTTAAGCAGAAAGGTTGAAAATGAAACCTAAAAGGTTCCCTTCCACCTTTATATAAGTTCTTTTTGCTTCTCGAGCCCAACTCAGGTTTCCAATCCATTGGCTGTTACCTAGCTCATATGCTTAGCCGGCAACCCGATACGACTCGCCACTTAAGTAGAGGCATCATCATTGGTCATAGTGCCGAACCACTATAAATCACTGTATTGATCTTTTTATTTTCTGAAGTTCTGCTTGATACTATTTTACTCACACTTCTATTTATATTTTAGAAATGCTAAAGTTGTTAATGGTTTTGATGTTCTAAACTGAAATAAGCTTTATCTTTTCTGAACATTAGAACTCTGGACTTCTGCTTAATGAATATACCAAGTTCTAAATTGTTCTTTTGTTTTTGGTATATTTCACCATTTGGGTTTCTAATCAGTTTTCTAATCTTGGTTAAAGCTCTGTGAAGCAGTTCAGATTTCAATAACTATCTCTCACATTGTTTTTCATAGTTATCTAAACTTTATGAGGAAGTTCTAAACTTAATAGCTTTTCTTCATAAAGCAGTTTTTGATATTATATAAGATATTGTGAAGCAGTTCTAATCAAGAACTGTACTTTGCAAAGTCTTTCTATTTTCTGCATAAAGTATTGTGAGGAAGTTCTAATCAATAATTTATTCTCACAAGTGCATTACTTTTCCGCTGCTATAGAATTGTGAGTTTTTTTTTTAAGTTAAATTTTATTTTTAGAAAACTCAATTCACCCCCCTCTTGAGTTGTGCCATAAATATTTGGGACCCATAATCTGGTATCAGAGCTTGACTCTTGACTTACCAAAGCTTAACAGCTTAAGAGATAACATCCCATGGCAGCCCCACTTCCTCTTACTTCTTAAGAAGGTCAATCTGTTTCTAGACTACCTTTGTTCAATGGTTCTAATTACTCTTATTGGAAAACTAGAATGGAAAATTTCATAAAATCAGTTAACATAAACTATTGGAGACTGGTCCTCGCATTCTTATGAAAATTGTAGAAAATGAGAGAGTTAGAAAATCAGAAGAAGAATACACTGATACTGGTTAAAATGATATTTCTATAAATGCAAAAGCTATTAATATTCTTCATTGTGCATTAGATCCAGCAGAATACAACAAAGTGTCTAGATGCAAGTCTGCAACGGAAGTCTGAGAAAAACTTAGAGTTACCTATGACGGTACGGATAGAGTGAACGAATCCAGAATAAATATCCTTTGGAGAGAATATGAAATGTTTAGTATGAGAGAAGGAGAAACTATTGCTGAACTAAATTCTAGATTTACCAATATAGTTAATCCTTTGAGAACAGTATGAGAGAAGGAGAAACTATTGCTGAACTAAATTCTAGATTTACCAATATAGTTAATCCTTTGAGAACTCTTAGAAAGGAAATTTCAGAAGATGAGCTTGTTAAGAAAATCCTTAGAATTCTACCTAAAAAATGGGATTCTATAGGAACTATTATGAATTACAATGAGACTCCTGTTACTTATGATTATCTGATATGAGATCTTGTTTCAGAACAGATGAAACCTGCTTTGACTGTAGAAGATAAGAAAAAGAAAGGACTGGCTTTGAAAGTAGTTTCTAGTGAAGAAAGTTCTTCTGATCTTGATAGTGATGATTTAGCACTTGTTGCTAAAAGATTCAAAAAGTTCTATAGAAAGAGTGGAAGGCCATAGAAAAAGTTTATCAAAAAGAACTTTCCACCTAAAAATAGCAACTTACCTAAGAAAGAACCTTCTGAAGTGGTTTGTTATGATGCAACAAATCCGGCCATATCAATCCCAACTGTCCTAAACTGAAAAAGAATTCAAAGAAAGAAAAGTTGAAGCAGGCATTCATAGCCGCTTGGAGTGATTCAGATGATTCCAATTCTGAAAGCCAAAGTGACCAAAAAGAAACTGCAAATATTTGTCTAATGGCTACTATCAATTCTGACTCCAAGGAAATCAGCACTCTGACTTCAACATAGAAAGTTGACGAAACAGATGCAACGGTCCAAAAGCGTGAAGAAAGCAATGTAAGTATTTATGAACCTAAATCTGAAAATGATCTTTTAGATACTTATAATAACCTTTGCAATGAATTTGAAAAACTTGTTAGAAAGCATAAAGTTCTAAAGAAGGATTTCAGAAAATTAAAAACCGAATGTAATCATTTGAAAGATCCTTTTTATCATGAATTTGCATGCAAAGATCTTATCATGGAGATCAAAGATCTTAAGGATTGTAATAATACATTTTCTGAAAATCTGAAACACTTTGAAGAAAAATGTAAGAATCTAAGTTCTGAAAATGAATCTTTAAAAACTGAGATTCGAATTCCAAAATCAATTTCAGAATCATTTTCTAAAGAAAAGACAAGTTCTAGCTATGATGACATTTCTAAACAGAATCATGTTTCTAATAAGAAAAATGTTGTTTTTAATGTTGTAACTTTAGAACATCAAAAATCTGACAGTCTCAACAGAAAGAAAAATCATAGTAAGCTAAAATACACCTATTACCACTAACCCTGTAGGACCCAATATAAGTTGGGTACCTAAATCTGCTTGATCTGTTTAGGTGTGCCCAAGGAGTGAGCTGAAAACAGAAATGTGGTACATGGATAGCACTTGCTCTAGGCATATGACTGGTGACAGACAGAAATTCACCAGATTAGAAAAGAAAAAGAGAGGTACAGTAAGCTTTGGAGATAAAGCGAAAGGTAAAATCGTTGTATTGGTGTGGTAGGTTCTAATCCTTCAATAGAAGATGTATGCTTAGTAGAATGATTACATTATAACTTGTTAAGTGTAAGTCAGATTTGTGATAAACTAGAAGAGTGATCTTTGAACCCTCTTATTGTGAAGTTCAGAACATGCATAATAACAAAACTTTATTTGTTGGAAAAAGGTTTGAGAATATATACCTAGTAGATCTCTCTGATATGCATAACCTAGACATATGCTTAGTTTCTGTTGATAATTCTAGTTGGTTATGGCATAGAAGACTTGGACATGCAAGCATGCACCTTATTTCTAAACTGTCTAAGAAAGACCTGGTTCGAGGTTTGCCAAAACTAAAATTTGAAAAAGATCACATTTGTGATGCTTGTCAATTGGACAAACAAACCATAACATCTTTCAAATTTAAGAGCATGGTTTCTACTTCTAGACCTTTAGAATTGCTACACCTTGATTTATTTGGTCCTATTACTCCTTCTAGTCTTGGAGGAAAATCTTATGCATTTGTTATTGCAGATGACTATTCTAGATTCACCTGGACACTCTTCCTTAGAAATAAGGATGAGTCATATGACATGTTTGTTCATCTTTGCAAGAGAATACAAAATGAGAAAGGATACAACATCTCTGCAATTGGAAGTGATCATGGAGGAGAATTTGAAAATCAGAAATTCGATGCTTTTTGCAACGAATCAGGAATCTTCCATAACTTCTCAGCACCTAGAACACCTCAACAAAATGAAGTAGTGGAACGTAAGAATAGAACACTTCAAGAAATGGCCAGAACCATGCTAAGTGATTCTAAATTACCAAAGTATTTCTGGGCAGAAGCCATTAACACTACTTGTTATATTTTAAACAGGGCTTTAGTAAGATCTAAACTTAAAAAGACTCCATATGAGCTATACAAAGGTAGAAAACCAAATATTGGTTATTTTCATATTTTTGGGTGCAAATGCTTTATTCTAGATAACAAGAAAAACCATCTTGTTAAAGTTGATGTCAAATCTTATGAAGAAATTTTTCTAGGATATTCTAGTAATAGTAAAGCATATAGGGTGTTTAATAAGAAAACTCTAGTCGTAGAAGAATCTATTCATGTTGTGTTTGATAAATCTGACTCTACTTCTAGAATTTTAGAAAATGATGATGTTGTAGATTCTTATTAAGAAAGGCAGAATAAACAATCAGAACAACTAGAACAGCCAGAAAGTGAGCAAAATGTTGATAATCAAACTGAACCACAAGATGAACATGAAGATCAGAATGCAACTGAAAGTCAAATGCCAGAAATAGAAAATGGAAGATTCTCAATTACCAAAAGAATGGCAATTTCATAAATATCATCCACAAGTGGACATTATAGATAATCCTTCAGAAAGGATGATGACTAGAGCTCAATATAAAAGATATTTTGGTAATGTTGCTTTCATTTCTCATAGAACCTAAAAATTTAGAAGATGCTCAAAATGATGAAAGTTGGATTCTTGCTATGCAAGAAGAGCTAAATCAATTTGAGATAAACCAAGTTTGGAAACTTGTTTCTAGACCTAAAAACCATTTAGTTATTGGAACAAAATGGGTGTTTAGAAATAAGCTTAATGAACAAGGTAATGTTATAAGAAACAAAAAAAGGTTAGTGGCTCAAGGGTACAACCAAGAAGAAGGCATTGATTTTGATGAAACTTTTGCCCCGGTTGCTAGACTTGGGGCCATTAGGATGCTTTGTGCATTTGCATGTTTTAAAAACTTCATGTTATATCAAATGGATGTGAAAAGTGCTTTTCTAAACGGTTTTCTAAATGAAGTATATGTAGAACAACCTCCTAGTTTTGAAGTTTATGATAAACCAAATCATGTTTACAAACTTACTAAAGCTCTTTATGGTTTGAAACAAGCACCTAGAGCTTGACATGAAAGATTAAGTAAGTTTTTATTAGAAAATGGTTTTTCTAGAGGAAAGGTTGATGCAACACTGTTTATCAAAAATAAAGCACTTGATATTCTAGTTGTACAAATCTATGTTGATGACATAATCTTTGGTTCTACTAATGATCTTCTTTATAAGTAATTTTCTAAGATTATGCAGGGTGAGTTCGCAATGAGCATGATGGGAGAATTAAACTTCTTCCTTGGACTTCAAATCAAACAATGTGAAAATGGAATTTTCATAAATTGAGGAAAGTATACTAAGGAATTGCTGAAACGGTTCAAGATGGAAAATGCCAAGGTATGTAGTACACCAATGAGTCCATCCTCAAAATTAGAAAAAGATGAAAAATGTAAGGATGTGGACATCAAATGTTTAGAAGTATGATTGGTTCTTTACTATATCTAACTGCAAGCAGACCTGACATTTACTTTAGTGTTTGTCTATTTGCTAGATTTCCTAAGGAATCTCATTTAACTACTGTAAAAAGAATTCTAAGATATCTTTGTGGAACTTCTAATCTGGGTTTGTGGTATTCTAAAGGTGATACATTTGATCTTGTTAGGTATAGTGATTCTGATTTTGCAGGAAGTAGAATAGATAGAAAAAGCACGTCTGGAACTTGCCAGTTTCTAGGTAACACCCTTGTATCATGGTTTAGCAAGAAACAGACATCAGTTGCTCTTTCTACTGCAGAAGCAGAATATATTATTGCTGGAAGCTGTGTTGCAGAAGTTCTATGGATCAAGCAATAATTGGCAGACTATGGTCTGAAATTAGAAACAATGCCAACTAAATGTGACAACATAAGCGCCATCAATCTATATAAGAATCCGGTCCAGCATTCTAGAACCAAGCACATAGAACTTAGACATCACTTCACACGTGATCATGTTCAAAAAGGTGATATAATGATTGAGTTCATTCCTACAAAAAAGCAATTGGCAGATATCTTTACTAAACCTTTGAATGAAAGTCAATTTTACTTAATTAGAAGAGAGCTCGATATGTTAGTTCTAAACTCTTAACTTTACAACTCTGTAAGTATGTTCTAAACTGCTTTCTATATTTGAAATTAAAAGGTTTACTCTGTCTTATGTTTTTAGTGTTCTGTGTGATTCTAAAAATATTTCTGTCTAAAAGAAATGCATATTGCTCTGATATGACTTTCTAATGTCATTATCAAGTTCTACCCTTAGACAAAATTCAAAAACAGTCAATTTATTTTTTGTGCGCTTATTTTACCTAGCTTTAATGTCTTTGCTTTATTTAAGTTTTGGCGGTATTATTTTTCTTTTTAAATTCTTTAAGTCGGTTTGAATTTCCCTAAAACTGTTTTTCTTTTTCTTATTTTGTCTTGTTAACTTCTTTTTCTTTAAGTGTTTTCCTCTTTCCTAAAGATTATTTCTCAACTTAATCATTTTTGCTTCTCTATTATAAACTGCTCTGTCTTCTCTCTTGCCCTCTTGCAACAAAACCCTAAATCACTCTCTACTTCAAAACCCTAACAATGGCCGAATCGAGGTCCACTTCTTCTTCCTCAGACTCCCTGACGGAATAAGAACTACAACTTCTCAAAAGGTTATCAAAGAAGTATGAACAGAAGGAGTCGAAACAGAAGAAATCTGTTAAGGAATCGAAGAAAGAAAAAGCAAAAACGGAAAATCAAAGAAACAAGTCGCTAGTTCTTGCGCCAAAGGTAAATCTGTTCTTTCTCCATACTGACTTATGCGTTCTTATGTAATAGACTGGAAATTCTTTGGGAAGGACGAGTTCAACTTCAAGGAACTCTTCGAGTTCCAGGGATGGATGATTTTTTTTATCCTTGAACAGACCATGTTATGAGAATGTGGTTAAGGAGTTTTATGGTTCTCTTAAAACTAGCAGGTCAGAATCAATTTCTGTAAAACTTGAAGGAGAAATTAAAGCGTTGTCTTACGCTGACTTGAGCAAGATCTTTAATATACCAAACACTGGGTCTAGGGTAACGAAAATCAAAGATATTTCTAAGGTTAGCAGATACAAAAAGGAAGAATTTGTTAAGAAAATTGTGAAGAAAGGTTTTGCATATAAACAGGGTGTTATTGAGTGTTCAAACTTGACTAACAGTATGAAGTGGTTGTATAAATTGATTGTGCACTACATTTATCCAAAGAGTGCATCACTCACTTATGTGAATCAGGTTGAGATGTGCATAATGTGGCACATAACTGAGAAGAAACCCTTCAACCTTTGTCACACTATCTTTCATAAAATGCAGAATAGTCCTAAGAAACTACCCTATGGCATGATGCTCACACCTGTGTTTGAATTTTTGGAAGTTAAGTTAAATGAGAGTGAGGGTCCCAATGTTTCAAAGCTAGACAGTGGGCCTTTGAAACTGAAAGACGAAGAAGGAGATGAAGAAAAAGAAAAAGGAATTGAAAAGGAGAAAGAAAAGAAAGAAAAAGAAGAAAAAGGAGAAGAAGCTGAGAAATAGAAGAGAAGAGAAGAAAAAGGGAAAGTTAAGTTGGAGGATGCAGAAAAGAAAGAAAAGGAAGAAAAAGAAAAGAAAAAAAAAAGGAAGAGAAATTGGAAGAAGAAGAGAAGGAAGAAATAGAAAAAGAAAAGGAGACAGTAGCTGAAATTGAAATAGAATCAGAAAAGGAAATAGAAGAAAAAGAAAAAGTGGAAGTAAAGACTGAAGAAAAGAAGAACACTGAAAAGATTGAGAAAGAAGAGACTGTGGAGATAGAAGATGCCAATGATGCAAAAACAGAAAAATTTGAATTGAGTGAAGAAGAAAAGGAAATTGAGGCTAAGGCAAAAAGAGAATCTGAACTTTTATCAGTTCAAAGCAGTAGAAAAGCTATGCTGGGCAAAATGGAAAAAGAGCTTATAGAAGAACACAATAGGGAACTTGATGAGGCAATAAAACAAAGCAAAGCTGTGATTGAGCATAATCAATCCCTCATTGAATCCCTAGAAAAGACGAAAAACATTAATGAAAGAAGGCTAGCTACTCTGAAAGTCAAGGGAACACCCTACACTCCTGCCTCAGAAAAGCCAAAGAGAGTAAAGCACACTGCTGGTAAGCACAGAGTTCATGGAAGAAAGCCTCCACTGCACCCCTCTTCTAAGCATCCAGAAAGTTCTACTGAAATCGCTCCTACTCAAAATCTCAGAAGTTCTAAAAGACTTAGAACTGACTCCAAACCCCTCTTATATTCTTTACTTGGTTTGTCTATGTTTTGTGAACTTTTTTTTTTTTTTTTTTTTGTGTCTTTGTAGGTTGTGTTGTTTGAATTCTGTTTAATTTTTGTTTTTGTTGTTTGTTATGTTTTTATTTGTTTATTTTTGCTCTGATCTTTACTAACCCTCTTGTATGATGACAAAAAGGGGGAGAACATAGGATTTTTTGATGGTTTAAGTACTCTGCTAATATGTAGTAACTTTAACGCTTACATCTTATTGCTTAGTATTTTCTAATCTGTGTTATTTTGTGAGCTATATGTTTTACATAATGAACTGATTGGTTAGTTTTTAGAACTTAGAGTCTTGTTCTAACGTATGCTCTGCAGGTTAGACTTAAGGTTTTTATTCTATTTCTAATGTCAGTTTTTATTCTATTCTTATTGCTCTGATTATTAAAACTTAAAATTTTCCTTTCTATTTGTATGTTAATATCAGTTTCTAGAATTACTTTCTGTTCTAAGTCCCCATAGACGTTTTACTGCACTAACTCAAGGGGAGCTTTATACATGTTCTAAACTTGCTTCATGATAGAACATATGTCATGTTTAGAATTTATTTTTTATTGACATGCATGAATTTAGGGGGAGCACATGTCTTTATGTTTGATAAATTTATTGATTTTGTCATCATCAAAAAGGGAAGATTGTTGGCTCAAGAGTCAAATATTTATCTCGAGATTTTGATGATTAAAACAAAACAAATAAATTTAAATTATGTTATTTGTGCTAATAATATTTTATGCAGATTATATATGGAAAGTAAAAAATAAACAAGGCAAGTCCTACAATTTCAAGGATCATGAAGACTATTGAAGACCTTAGTGGTTAGATTTTTAGGATTCATTGTAGGATAGAGAGAACATCCATTTATAAGCACAGCATTAATTTCTCCTCTCTTTATCAAAAGGATTTTTCGAAAATAACTCTTTAAAAATCAAAAGCTTCTTTCATTCCTTGATTATCTTATCTAAAATGGAAGAGATCTTGTCTCAATCATTTTTGGTAATAAATATCTTAGAAAAAGCTTGTTTTAATTTTTCGAAAATTATCTTCATAAAAGTCTGAAATTTATTCACTTATCTAAATTAAAGAGACTTTGTCTCAAACGATTTTGGTAATAAGAATAAATCGAATTTTTATGCTTTTTATTTTAGGAAACAAATTTTTAAAAAGATCCAAAATCTTGATTTTATCTTCTTACCTAAACGAAAGAGATTCTATCTCAAATCGTTTTTGGTATATATATTTATTTCGAAAAAGATTTTCTTTAAATTCTTATTTTCAAAATTCTTGTTTTTAAAGGAAAGTTATATTTTCTTTTATTCACTTACCAAAAGAAAGAATATTGACTCAAAAGATTTGGTAACAAAGATTTCCATATCTTCTAAAAATGGAAAGTCAATATTAGATTTCCATATCTTCTAAAAATGGAAAGTCAATATTCTGATTTGAAAAAGGGATTTCACTTTCTATATACAGAAGTCTCATCCCTCTCTATAAAAAGATATTTCGTCTTTAACAGATATGGTGAAAAAGAGTTTTCGTTTTAAGAGTATTCGTCCATTGATCATATCTTTTATCTCTCAAAACTTACTCTCTACCCCCTTATTTCTTTTCATCTTAGTACTTTACGTTTTATCTTTAAAAGAGAAAAGAAATTTTATAACAACTTCTTTTGAAAAACAGTTCTGATTTCTAAAACGATTTTCTAATCTTAAAAACTATTTTTCCTGTGCTTATACTTGCATTGCTATCTGTCTATTTAGATTATGTAATTTTTAGTAGACAGGTTTTTATTTGATAAACATTTGTGTAATAGTTTAGGTGAAAAGCTATTGTGAAATAGGTTATCAAGCAAACTTCTCCGTGAGAGAGATTCTAATGTCTTGAACTTAGTTTATGTACTCTGCTAAAAACAAAAAGGATTGAGGTTAACTAGAACCTTTGGAAAATGTAGTGGGACAAAGGGTAGATCTAGGAGTTGATCCATTGCCTTGTACTATTGCTTTGTCTCTTACCCTTGAAAAGAGATAACATAGTTGAGGACTAAAGATGAGTCTTGAGGAGTGGATGTAGGGGAGTTAGTGCCGAACCACTATAAATCACTGTATTGATCTTTTTATTTTCTAAAGTTCTGCTTGATACTATTTTACTCACACTTCTATTTATATTTTAGAAATGCTAAAGTTGTTAATGGTTTTGATGTTCTAAACTGAAATAAGCTTTATCTTTTCTGAACATTAGAACTCTGGACTTCTGCTTAATGAATATACCAAGTTCTAAATTGTTCTTCTGTTTTCGGTATATTTCACCATTTGGGTTTCTAATCAGTTTTCTAATCTTGGTTAAAGCTCTGTGAAGCAGTTCAGATTTCAATAACTATCTCTCACATTGTTTTTTATAGTTATCTAAACTTTATGAGGAAGTTCTAAACTTAATAGCTTTTCTTCATAAAGCAGTTTTTGATATTATATAAGATATTATGAAGCAGTTCTAATCAATAACTGTACTTTGCAAAGTCTTTCTATTTTCTGCATAAAGCATTGTGAGGAAGTTCTAATTAATAACTTATTCTCACAAGTGCATTACTTTTCTGCTGCTATAGAATTTTGAGTTTTTTTTTTTAAAGTTAAATTTTTATTTTTAGAAAACCCAATTCAT
Organism: Jatropha curcas; assembly: GCF_041381405.1. Classification (NCBI taxonomy): domain Eukaryota; kingdom Viridiplantae; phylum Streptophyta; class Magnoliopsida; order Malpighiales; family Euphorbiaceae; genus Jatropha; species Jatropha curcas. Next base: position 17,187,485 of record NC_143158.1, on the reverse strand, counting down.
CCCCTCTCTTGGGTTGTGCCATACATATTCGGGACCCACAGTTAGAGCACTTAGGTTTCTTGGTTCCATTTTGCAAAAATCTCATAACTAGGTAACCTCTGAGGGCCCTAACTCTTTTTCTTCATCTTTTCATCTTTTTAAGCATTAAAAACGCATGTTTTACATTGGTTGTGAAGGATACCCTGTGATCAACCAAGCCTTATAGTCTGAGTTGTAGTGGTGCACGCCACACGATGAGGGCACCATCCCACTAAGTGTCATGCACGCCATTGTGGCTAGCCAAACAGAGTAGAAATAAAATTTATGGGCTTCTAATCTGGGATAGACCCCCCACCACCACTACATGTGGTGCACGCCACCATGCGTGGCACACGCCACTTCTAATGGCGCACGGGTCTTCAATTCAGACCCTAGAATTCATCTTTTCAAATGATATGCCATGATTCTTGGATCCAATCGAGTCAAGCATTAAGCACCTTTGCTTAAAATGCATATAGAACTCATGTTTTGCCTAGATGAACAAAGAAGGAATGGGAAATGGGTGGTGATCGTCATAATCGTTCATCATTCGTGATGAACGACAAATTGTTCAACTCAAATCCTATTCTATGTTAAAAATAAAGATTTACTATTCTGTTATTTACTTTTCAGTTCATATAATTTCTGCTTTAAATTTCAAGTCATTTATTTATACGTCTTTCATTATTACATCGTCATTTATTATGCTGACCGTTGTTCCTTATCATTGATTCTTTCTTCTTGTGATTCTTTGTATGTCAATGCATAATTTATGGCATCTGAATACTTGTTGTATGCTTATCATGTTTATTGTTTCATTCTTTATTATTGATTTAATGCCTTATGTTGAGCTTAATGTAAGGGATCCATAATGGATTCCACAAATTGCCAAATTATAATACTATTGGGTTTGGGAAATATTATTGGTTTAAAGGGTAGAATGTAAAATAGGGAAAGGTTGTAATTCTATTCTCCTCCCCTTTTCTTTGTGTGATTATTCATGTTATGTTTGGTTATTGTTGCTCATGATTGCCATATGTCAAAAATGCATTAAAACGTAATTACACCTCAATTAGAGCTAATCACATTATTGAGATTGTGAATGAATGGACAATGAAGGAGGCTGGTTTCTAACTGGACGATCTGAGTGCCTAACCCCTTCTCGTGACTATACCTAACTCCCTTATCTAGTCTCTTCTTAAAACCGAATTAGTTATTTCCTAATAAATGACCTTTTCGTGAATTTTTCCCTCAAGAGGGTGGCAACTCCAAAAATAAACCTCTTACCAAAGTACGAGTTGTTTTTACAAAAACTCGTTTTTCAAAAATAAGGTCGCCTATCTAAGGACATTAAAAACGGATCTAATAAAAGAAAACTGATTTAATAAATTAAAATAAACCAAGTCCATTTTCCTTTTAATCATTCGAAAAAATGGCTAAAGGTGAATTCAAATCTCATCGCCCTCACATGCACAATCGTGCAGCCCAGAATCATCAAAACAAAAGCACAAGCAATCTGGTCCCTCAGTAGCATGACTAAGCTTCGACACCTGCTCACGCAGTATTGAGTTCCGATATGAGTCATTAGCATCATGCTCTGGTGTAAAACCAGGCAGATCAGCAAGGCAATCAGGCCCGAGCAAGGAAGGGTCCACATCCACCAGGCGAGAACCAAAATGTATCCCCATCAGCACCACAAACTCGAAGGGAGTTAGTGTCCACTCCCTGACTGGCGTGTGGAAAGTATTAGTAGTCTTCCACCAATGCTCTACCAAGGCCCTACATAGATGGTGGTAGCCAATGTCCGTCCCCAACATAGCGAAATGGCCGAGACTAGAAGGGCATATCCGATCCTGAACTGCTGGATATCTCTAAAAGATGTGCCAAACAATGCTAAGATCCTTCAGTGCTTCCCTGGAATGGATGGTAGCCTGACAGGTACATGCACAAGCACATAAACACACAAGTGTCAATTTCTAGAACTTTAAATTCATTTCTCTTATGAATATGTCAAACTCACCAACTAACAGGCATCTCAGTGCAAAAATATTATATGCAAAGAAACTAACAATTCTTATAGGAAAGCAGTAGAAAAGCATATCAATATCAGGGTTTTTAAACTAAGAGCCGGATCTTCAAATCATTCTCAGAATTTTCATACTCAAAATAGGGATTTCAGACCAATCTCAAATTTCTCATACTAGCAACAGGGTTATCAGATCAATATAAACCATCGGAATCCTACCGACACTACTTATAGGGTCTAAGAAATTCACAATTTCAATCAGTTCTGAAAATAGGTCATCATGGCAAAAGACCAATTTTCTCGCCAATCAGGGGTAAGAAGATAATTTTCAAACAATTAGACCTCTATCGAAACTACCTACAAGGTCTAAGGAGGTCACGGCTGCAATTAGAGCTGAAAACAGGCCACAAAGGCAAAATGGTAATTTTTACTGAAACCTAGGGATTGAATGGTAAATTACAATCAGACTCTGACCGAGACTGCCTACAGTGTCTAAGGAGGTTATGGCTTCAACCGGAGTCAAAATTGGACCTAAAACCTAAGTAGAGCTATTTTTGGGGTGAAAGTGTAATTTTTCAAAGTTCAAGGACCTAATTGCAAGTTCTAGTCAGGTGGCCTAAGGCATCGATACTAAGAGCCTATGCTTCTACTAGGCCATATGCTTCTACTAGGTCACATCTCTGCCCGATGAAAGAGATGTGAGTGTCCCGGCCCTTCAGTATGAACTCTGGAGCACTTACGTAGTCAGAGGCACGCTTCCTGCTTACTGAGCAGACCTCACAGAGCTTCAGTAATACCTTTTAGAGAGGAGAGAGGATTAGGGAAGGTGTGGAGCAAATGAGGCTCTACCACCCCCCTATTTATAGAAAATGGGGAGGGCGAAGCTCATCCTTGCTTGAAAAATCAGACTTCTTGAGATTCATCCAAACTCAAAATTTTTCACGGTTTTAGCCTATGCAACCTTGACAAATTTCCAAACAATGCTCTATCCTCCTTAGTGACAGAATTTTATAGAAAAAACCTGAAAAATCAACCGAATCAGACCGATTTCAAAAAAATATTCTTAGAATCAAATGAGATTTTAACAGGATGTTTCAGACATCAACATGACCCGTGAGTTATGGTTTTCCAGCCAGAATTCTAAGCAAACAGGCTGAAATTGGAGTCTGTAAGCTCAAACCAAGAACAGCTCTGATCTTCCGAAGCAGGCAAAATGTTGCCATGATTTCAGCATTAGGCCCTAGGAAATTCCACTACGGTTCCAATAACATGAGAATCAGCTCGATCGGATGTAGTTTGTGCCTCGAACGAACTCCTGAAAACCCTAAAAACAAGTTAAAAGGGTAGAGTAGTAATTTGCTTTGACCGGTACTGGCCAGCCTAGCGGTGTTACCAGCTACTTGCCATCCGATACCAGCAAGGGCTCTCAGAAATGCCCCCACCGGTATCGGCGTTCACATCCCCGATATCAGCCAGAGGGCAGTCCAGCCCTATAAATTCAGCACTCTCCCTCATTTACAAGTACCTCTTATTGTTTTGATCAAGCACTTCTCAAGCATCAACGACTATATTTCTTCCACACGTGAATGTTTCTAAGGAAATATAGTCTGACTTTCTCCTCTTTCTTAGTTGAGTTCAAGCTCGACTTGATTCTCAAAAGTCGTTCCTTTCGACTTTCCATCACACTTTTTCTTCCTTAGATCAAAGCTATTTAATATATAATATATAAGACTAATTATGGGTCCGCATGCCCTACCTTTGCTATTGGAAAAAGACTCAACCTCCTTGCCTTGCCTTTACTAAACCTACCTTTGTCAATTAAGCCTGGTCCATCTAGCATATAATATGCTTTAAGCCAGGTCCATCCGGCATACAAAGCACAATCCCTCCGACAAAACTTTAAAACCAGTTTTCAAACTAAAAGTTCGGTCCATCCAGCACCCTATGCCTAGTCCGTCCGGCTCTTCATAAGCTCACTCTGCGAGTGACACGCAAAATCCTATCATCCTAATCGATGGTAGAACTTCATGTGCCCTGATCCTCTTACAAACGAGGTACGAAGGCATTTCTAGGATTTCAGTCTATGTAACGGGACCCCGACCAAATGACCTAGAATCCTAGATAAACGAGGCTAGAGTCAGCTCCCCTCTAAATTACACATTTTTCAATACTATGCTTTTCGATGCTTTGTCTATAATTGCGATGCATTATAACTATGATAATGAATCTATAACTGTCATCCACGCAAACTAAATATTTTGATTACTTGCTTAAATTTCCAAACCATTGATTCATATGAAAATAAGCCGAAAACCTGTTCCCCGAATCCAATGATTCGTGGCTAATGCATTTTATCCTTGTAGCAAATTAAAAAGGAGTCAATCACGGGGTTTTTACCTTGTATTTTCTCCGAAAATAAAAACAAATTAAGGTGGCAACTCTAAACACATCACACACTGTCAAAGCGCTCCAAAGAGCCAATCTGACACACATAAGCGCTAAACCAAGCTATAACAAATAAAAGAAACTGTATGGAGTTCCCATCACTACGTGAGGAACCGACCAATGGGCCCATCTGGTTAGATCCTCATGGCACTCAAGAGGGAACTCACATATTTCACTAGAGCCCTGTTAGAGTAGGTATCTATCAATATATATATATATATATATATATATATATATATATATATATATATATATATATATATAAATAGAGTGGATTTTTGTGGGTACTCTACCCTTCCCAAACCCATTTAAAACATATTTGAATATTAGTTAAAATGGGTGTGGAATGAGTGCATGTATTAAAATTTTAAACGAATATGGGTAATAGGTATAAATAACAAGTAAAATTGAACGAGTATAAATAACAAGTAAAAATGAGCAATGACATACAAAATTGAACGTGTACGAATAACGAGTATAGTTAACGTCTGACGCACGTTATAAAAAGATTAGTAATTATTAAAAGATTGGAAAAAAAAATATCATTTTATTGGATTTAAAAGGATTAATTGTTTATGAATTATCATTATTCTTTTAGCCAATATAGGTAGTCCAATTAATAAATACGGGGATGTACTGTTTTTTTTTATGCATAAAAAATTAGAGGAATATTTTAAAATAATATTTTCAAAACTAGACCAATATATATTAAAATGAGTTTTTTTAAAAAACATATATATAAACCTTTGAGTAACGTTTGTTCACTTTTTAAATGGGACGACTAAAGAAATTTTTAACTTTACCTTTTAGAAAATTTACTACACATGATCTGTATAGAAAAATTTAAATCACTAAACATTAGTAAAGGAATAAGCTTCCACTAAAAGAAATCCAAGTAAATGTACCTAAAATTGCTTAAAAGAATGAATTTATTATTATTATTATTATTATTATTATTATTATTATTATTAAAATTCGTATAAAAACATAATCATCTAAAAGTTTTAAATTAACAATGTATTTGTTTGGGTAATAAATCGCATCTACAAGGATGAGAACTGAAAGTACAAGTTCAATATCCAAAAAATGCATTTTTGGGAGGATTAAAAATATGTGTTCTATCAACAATGTGTTAATTGTGGTAGTAAGCAATCTAAATTTCTGTAAGGGTGGAAATATAAGTTCAATCCCAGAAAACGCACTATTCTAGAAAAGCCAAAAACCTTCACGCTCAAACAGTCTAATGGAAATTATAACTCCTAGTAAAAAAAAAAAAAAAAAAAAAAAAAAAGAGGATATATATGTGTGTTCTGTAACGCCCCATTTTTTTCTGTGTTTTAATAGTAGTTTACCGGTCTGTGAATAGTACCACCGGTCCGGAAGTTGGTATTATTTTTGGTCCGAAAAATTTCTATTTATGTTTTATATTTTATTTAACATTTTTGGAGCATGTATGCATGGTTTTTATGGGTAGAAAGTAAGTAAGGAATATTTTTGGAGAATTTAGATAATTAGTGAATAGTGAATTATGGTGTTATATTAAGTAAGGAAATTTGAGCAAATTATTTTTATGGAATAAATTAGAGAGTTTTGTGGAGATAAATAATATTTTGAAGGAATTTAATTGGAGAATATTTGGAGAAAAGACCAAAAAACCCTCCTATTTGAAGAAAAGACCAAAATACCCCCTTAGTTGCTTTAATAAAGCAACTATCAATTATTGACCACCAAATTTTGCCATCTTCTTCTACATCCACGTTTCTCTTCCTCCTCCTTCTTCTTCTTCTTCTTCTTCTTCTTCTTCATTTTCTTCAATTTCTACTTAGGAAACACCCATCCAACTTGATTTAAGTCATAAATCTTAGAGAGTGAAGCTAGAGAAGTAATCTTTGGTGACTAATTTCAAGGAATTTGGTGATTTTCCTACTTGGGTCAAGTAAGTGATTTTATGATAATCTCATTATTTTTGGGTTTAGAGTTGTTTTTTAGCATATACATGCTTAATCATGCTCCAATTACTTCTTTTATTTGTTTTCTTTGTTTGATTTTGAGTTTCTTCCATGTAGAGGGTGGAGAGCCTTCTAATAAGGATAAAGTCAAGACCAAAGCTTGAGAAGCTTTGATTAAAGCTTGTTAAAGCTTGTTTTGAAGGTTAGTGTTCATAAACACACTTACCTTACTCAAATTTTGATTTTGTGCCTTTATGCTATTATGTGTATATTTTGAGATTTTGTATGAAATGATTGGTTTGTTGAATTTTGGTTGCCATTACATGCTCTTGGATGATGTTTGATGAGTATTTATGTTGTGGTAGACATTGCTACCTTGTATCTTTGTGGTTCATGTTCCTTTCATGGCTAAAGTAAACTGAATTTGGGAAAAACGTGATTTTGAGTGAGATTTAGGACCATTTTTCAATCCTTTATAATTTCCATCTGTGTCTGATTCCTTCATAAAAGTTGTAGGTCTATCTCTTAGCTTTCCAACCCATCCTCTTGTGTCCAATTTGGAGATATATAACTCAACTTATGGCTAAACCACCCAAACTGACTCTGTTTGTGTCGGGCCACATGCATCACTGAATTGAGTGCCCATTTTGACCACTATAATGACAAGATTAGGTTCTGAGTTCTTCATAAAAGTTGTTTCCCTATGTCTTGAGAATTCTCTCGTTCTAGATTGGTTTAATTTGAGTGTGGGGTTTAGTAGGAATGCAAGAAACAATGGACTTGGTTCTGCTGAATCAGGTCTGGTCTGTCAGGCTGTGTTCCTAGCTTTGTTTTGTTATCTTCCATATTGATCTGGGCTGTGATCCCTTCATAACATTTGTAGAATTTTGTCTTATCTTTCTAATGACTCTAATTTCATTTAATTTGGAGACCCATAGCTCCGGTTATGTTTTAAAAACACAGCAAAGGTCCATGTTATTTTTATGCTGAAAATTTTTCTATGTTAAGTCATTTTGTTTAAGTATGAGAATTTTTATGAATTACTTAAGTTTAAATTAAGTTTTTATTATGAGAAGACTAAAGAAAATGAATTTTATGAGAAATGTTTTTGGGCTCTAATATACTTGGTGTGGATTTGATGCATGATTTGATTTTATTATGTATGATGAGCATGCTCGGCATTTGATGCCATTATGATAAGAAGCTATGATCATATGCTAGGCACGTGGGTGTCTTATGTTAGGGCGGACGCGCTCTATATGTTATGAAAAGGTTGGCGACCTAAGGCCATTATGAATAAGCTATGAAAACTTATCTGCTTCTTTTTCTCCTAAGTGTATGTGAGCCCTTATACAATATTTTTAAGGAAGTGAAATAAATGAGATCACATTATGTTAATAACTCTTAATTTACCACAACTTATTTATGATATCAAATGAATTTCTAAAGCATGATGTGTTGGTGTACATATGTACTGCATGTTCAAATTTAATGATTTTATGTATATAAATGATTGTTTTTAAGTATGTTGTCATCACAACATTGGTTTGTTGTGTTTTATGAGCACCACTGAGTTTTATACTCAGCGCGTTGATTTTATCACGCGCAGGTTGGAGATTGTGCTTGCTGCTTAAAGACCTGAAGAGTAGCATCAGAGCTGAAGAGATCTTTTGGTAGTTGATTAGTATTTTATGTAACTAAAAATTTTGGCATGTATAACGATTACATTTTTGGAGACTGTATTATTTAATTTATAACTTAAACATGTTATTGTAAATGATTTTGGTGTATATATATTGGGAGATAAACTTGGACTTATTTAATGGTTAGAACATTAGAAGTTGATATATTTAAATGAATGTATTGAAGTGATGAATATTATAATGTTATTGAGGAACTATGGAGTTATGAAATTATAGAAGTGCTATTGTGTTGTTATTGGAGTTTGACGGGGTTTGGAGTTTGAATTTGGGAGTGCTTTGTATTCATATGTTTGGCAACTTCTATTTTTAGGGGAAACTCTTGCAGTTTTTCTGTAGGATTCTCCCAAATCATTTTCAAAACAAAATACTATTACTTGCTAAACTTGTGAATACTAAGTCACTTCTAATTCATAATATGATTGTTTGATTTATATGTACGTTAGGACAGTGCCTCCAGCACCGAATGTGGCATCCACCGTCGGGTCTTTCAGGATCGGGCAGCGGGTGTTACATTTAGTGGTATCAGAGCATAGGTTTAGGTGGTTCTAGGACTATATGCATATAGAGGCATTTATCTATTTTGAAGTGAGAGTATGAGTAATTTAAGTTAAATACATGCCATATTGATTTGGTTTGGAACTTCTCTCTGATGCGAACCTTTTGGTCTTTGTAGGAGTTGAGTGATGTCTCAACATCTGTCAGATGAGGAGGTGGATAGTTATGTCCCTCCTAGTGGTGGTATTCCTATTGGAGATGCCGCTAGTGGTGCTGTGGGTTCTAATGCAGAGCACGCCTCGAGGGTGGGGCAAGCTGCTGCAGGTCCTGCTGGGCCTAATCAGGATACATTTGTTCAGCAGTTAGTTGCTGCTTTGAGGCAGGCAGCAGGAGCTGTTCCCCAGGCTCCAGTTGCTCCAGCCCCTATTCCAGTTCGTCCCCCTATTGAGAAACTGAGGAAATATGGAGCTGTTGAGTTTATGGGTAGAAAGGATGATGTGGCTTCTGCAGCAGAGTATTGGCTCCAGTCTGTGGAGAGGATATTGGAGCAGATGCAGTGCTCACCTGTAGACAGTTTGGTTTGTGCCACTTCCTTATTGAGAGAGGAAGCTTACCAGTGGTGGGATACTGTATCACGGACAGTTAGTGCTGAGCAGAGGACTTGGGACTTCTTTCTTTCTGAGTTCAGACAGAAATATATTGGGGAGCTTTACATTGACCAACGTAAAGCAGAGTTTTTAGCATTAAAACAGGGCAGAATGTCTGTGGCTGAATATGAGAGAGAGTTCATCCGGTTGAGCAGGTATGCTACTGAGATGATTCCTACTGAGTCTGATAGATGTGTAGATTTAATGTGGGAAAATATTTTTCTGTGTTTGATTCATCAATAGGGACACATATATATACACATACAAGATACTATAAACCTATTAAGAATCTAACTCCTAATAGAGTTCTATTTACAACTCCTAATAGAGTTCTATTTACAACTAATCCTTAACACTCCCCCTCAAGTTGGAGCATAGATATTAATCATGCCTAACTTGTTACAAAGATAGTCAACCCGGGGTCCGTTTAGAGCTTTTGTAAAGATATCCCCTAACTGTTCACTTGTTTTAACGTGTCCTGTAGAGATAACACCCTGTTGTATCTTTTCACGAATGAAATGACAATCAATCTCGATATGTTTTGTTCGTTCATGGAATACTGGATTTGATGCAATGTGAAGAGCAGCTTGATTATCACACCATAACTTTGCAGGCAAGGATGACTTGAAGCCAATTTCCTCTAACAACTGACGAATCCAAATTAATTCACAAGCAGATTGTGCCATAGCTCGATATTCTGATTCAGCACTCGATCGTGAGACTACATTTTGTTTCTTGCTCCTCCATGATATCAAGTTTCCACCTACAAAGACACAATATCCTGAAGTTGATCTTCTATCAACCTTCGAACCTGCCCAATCCGCATCTGAAAAACATTCAATGTTCAAATGCCTATGATTACTGTAAAGCAGGCCACGACCTGGATTACCTTTCAAGTAGCACAAAATCTGTCCCAAAGCTTCCCAATGGATAACAGTAGGAGAAGACATAAACTGGCTCAAGACGCTCACAGAGTAAGCAATATCTAGACGTGTTACGGTAAGATAATTCAATTTGCCCACTAACCTTCTATACATCTCAGGATCATCAAATAGCTCACCACCAATTGAAAGTTGCATATTTGGAGTCATTGGAGCACTGCATGGTTTGGCACCCAACTTTTCGGTTTCCTTCAGTAAGTCAAGGACATACTTCCTTTGAGATAAGAAGATGCCTCTCTTACACCTAGATACTTCAATACCCAAAAAATACTTCAACAAGCCTAAGTCTTTTGTCTGGAACTGGGTCTGGAGAAATGATTTGAGTGATGTAATGCTGGCTGAATCACTCCCTGTAATAACAATGTCATCAACATAAACCACAAGTAGAATCAAACCAGTCTTAGTACTTCTGAAAAATACAGAATGATCAGAAGTACTCTTCTGCATGCCAAATTGATGTACCACATTGTAAAATCTACCAAACCAAGCTCGAGGACTCTGTTTTAGGCCATAAAGAGATTTTCGAAGTTTACACACTTTACCCGACTCCCCCTGAGCAACAAAGCCTGGTGGTTGCTCCATGTAAACTTCCTCCTGAAGATCCCCATGAAGAAAGGCATTCTTAACGTCCAGCTGATGTAAAGGCCAGTCAAAAGTAGCTGCTAAGGAAATAAATAAACGAACAGAAGACAATTTGGCAACAAGAGAAAAAGTATCAGAATAATCAAGGCCATAGATCTGAGAATAACCCTTTGCAACTAATCGAGCCTTGAGACGAGCAACAGTCCCATCAGGATTCACTTTAACGGTGAAAACCCACTTACAACCAATAGCTTTCTTACCTGCCAGGAGAGGCACAAGATCCCAAGTACCATTAGTATCTAAGGCAGCCATCTCCTCTTTCATTGCTGCACACCAACCAGGATGGGACAACGCTTGGACAACAGTTTTAGGAATAGAGACAGAGTCTAAGTTACTTACAAAACAACGAGATGAAGAAGAAAGATGATCATAACTAACAAAAGAGGAAATAGGGTAGGTACATTTGCGTTTACCTTTTCTAAGAGAAATGGGAAGGTCAAAGTCTGACTGGGGAGTGCATGGCACAGGCTCAGGTTGAGTGGAGAGAACCGGATCTTCTGGTGAAACGGCAGGTGGAGGAAGTGAGTCAAGAGTTCCTGGTCTCCTGGAATAAACCTGTTCAAAACGAGGGCGTGTAGATGCTGGTGCAGGAGCGGGAATAGGAGCAGCAGACACTGGAGTAGGAGCAGGAGCAAGGTCAGGAATACGAGCAGGAGCAGGAGAGTTATGAACTTGCTGGATAGCATAGACTAAAAGGTCATCATCCTCCCCCTCACTCTTATATATAGAAGAAGGAAAAAATGGAGTATTCTCAAAAAATGTGACATCTGCAGAAATAAGATAACGGTCAAGATCGGGAGAGAAACAACGATACCCTTTTTGATGCCGAGAATACCCAAGGAAAACACAACGAAGGGACTTTGGATCTAATTTGGAAACCTGTGGACGAACATCACGAACAAAACAAGTACAACCAAAAATACGAGGTTCAATGGGGAATAGAATTTTAGAAGGAAACAAGACATTATAAGGAATTGCACCATTAAGCACAGAAGAAGGCATGCGATTAATCAAAAAACATGCAGTAGAGACAGCATCAGCCCAAAAATGTTTAGGGACTTTCATTTGGAATAAAAGTGCCCTAGCAACTTCAAGAAGATGTCGATTCTTTCTTTCTGCAACCCCATTTTGAGAAGGAGTATCAACACAAGATGTTTGATGGAGAATACCATTTTGTGACATATAAGATTGGAACGAACTAGATAGGTATTCTTTAGCATTATCACTGTGCAATATGCGAACAGAAGTATTAAATTGAGTTTTAATTTCAGCACAAAAAGAATAGAAAATAGAGAATATCTCAGAACGAGTTTTCATTAAAAATAACCAAGTAACACGAGAATAATCATCCACAAAAGTTACAAAATACCGAAAGCCAGTTTTAGAAATAACCGGACATGGACCCCAAACATCAGAATGAACTAACTCAAAAGGGGATGAAACCCGCTTATTGACTCGAGGAACTAAAGGTAAACGATGATGTTTGGCAAATTGACAAGATTCACATTCTAAACTTGATAAAGACTGAAACTGCGGACACAACTTCTTTAAAGTAGACAATGATGGATGACCCAAACGACAATGAACCTCAAGAGGAGATAGAGCACCAGCACAAGCCAGAGATAATGAAACGTGTTCATCCAGAAGATAAAGGCCACCAGACTCACGTCCTCTACCAATAATCCGCTTCGTCAAAAGATCCTGAAACACACAATATGTAGGATAAAATTTGACACAACAATTCAGCATACGAATAATTTTGCTAACAGATAATAGATTAAACGAAAAACGAGGCAAACAAAAAACAGAAGACAATGGAAGAGATGGAATGGGATTGGCAGTGCCAATACACTTGACAGGAGATGTGGACCCATCAGCTAGAGTAACATGACGATTAAATTGTTTAGGTTCTTTTAATGAGGATAAGAGACTAGGGTTACCTGTCATGTGATCGGTGCAACCAGAATCAATGACCCACTCTGATGAGGTAGACATAAGACAAGAAGGAGGAGTACCTGAGTTGACAGCAGCAGCAATTGAGGAATTAGTAGACTTAGAGGAACGGTATCTAGAGAGCTCAGCATACTCCGCAGCAGAAATTGTTACATTGTTGTCAGAAGAAGTAACTGCATAATCTTGATGTGCCATATTTACCCTTGGTGGCTTATTTATTAGTTTCTTGCAATACCGTTTAGTGTGACCAGGTTCATGACAATAATGACAGATAAGAATGCTTGTCTCCCGAGTGATTGGTCCATTACCACGGTTATTTCCTCCTCTTCCTCTGTTTCTTGGCTGTCTAGCTACCTGATTATGACTCACAAGGGCACTATTATCAGAAGGGGAAGGTGTATGAGAACCTTCAGTACGGAGCAATCTAGCAAAAGTCTCCTGAAGAGAGGTAACATCACTGCCTGAAAGAACTTGTGATTTGGCAGTTTCAAAAACTGGAGCAAGACCTACAAGAAAACTCATCACAGCCATTTGTTCTCGCTGCGTTTATTGAACCTTAACATCGGGACTAAAAGGCAATAAAACATTAAGTTCCTCGTAAATCTTTTTAAATTCTGTAAGGGTCATATCTCGCTAGTTAACCCGATAAAATCCTTTGCAGACCTCATACATACGAGACAGATTACCTTTTCCCGAATACAAGAATTCAAGATATTCCATTAATTCTTTAACAAACTCACAATGATTGATTAATCCAACCACTTCACTGTCAATAGAATTGCGAATCAGTAGGAATAACTTAGCATCTTCCCTGAGCCAACGTTGCCTAGTGTCATCAGTTGGTGGATCATCAATTAAATGATCATCTTTTTCAACACTTCGCAAATAAACTCGAATTGTCTTACTCCAATCTAAATAATTAGTTCCTTTCAATTTATGTTCTGTGATCTTATTCATTGCTGGGATTAATTCAGTAATAGTAGTTTTAGAATCTGTAGTTGGAGGATCCATTATTAACAAAAACTAAACACCCTACCAGCAACCCAGAAAGAGATACCAAAAAAAAAAAATAGCCTTTCAAAAGCAAACAGGAGCAAACAGTAACCTGAAAACTCCAAATTGACAAAAACTGAGAACGCTCCTACCAAAACTTCGCCGGATTGGAAAAACAACCACCTGAGTAGATTGCTGAAGTTGAAACGAAGCCAGAGAACTATTTTCGATCGCCGAAAATAGCCGGACGCGCCGCCACGCCCCGGCGCGTGGTACTGTAGCAGAAACACAAAAGCGGCGCGTGGGGCCCACGCGCAGGGAATCCGGTGACCGGATTTGGAGGGAACGCCGATCGGCAGCTGGGGAACCTTCTGAGGTAGGTGGTGAGACAAAACGGTGACCCTAGAACTGTCACCGAGACCGACAGCCGCTGGACAGCCGCTGGAATTTCAACGCAAACGGAAAAAAAGGTTTAACGAGCCAAAGGCTCTGATACCATGTAGATTTAATGTGGGAAAATATTTTTCTGTGTTTGATTCATCAATAGGGACACATATATATACACATACAAGATACTATAAACCTATTAAGAATCTAACTCCTAATAGAGTTCTATTTACAACTAATCCTTAACAAGATGCAAGCGCTTTAGGAAAGGCTTGCATGATGAATATCGCATGCATCTAGTTGCTCATCCTCATACATCATTGTCTTCCCTAGTGAAGGCAGCTTTAGAGCTTGAGTAAGTGAGGAATGAGCAGCAGGCTAGGAGGCAACGGAGTCAGCAGGGTCAACAAAAGAGGGTTCAGGGTATGGTATCTGGACAGACTTCTGGGGCTCAGTCTAGTAGTAAGAGGCACAGAGGTCCATCACAAACCTGGTCTAGACCGATTCAGAGATATGGACAGGGTACTCATGGCAGAGTAGCTCCACAGACCACATCTGTTGCTAGTGGTGGAGGTGCTACGTGGATTGATATTCCGCCATGTCCTCAGTGTGGAAAGAAGCATCCCGGGGTTTGTAGGAGATTTTCTGGGGCATGCTTTCGATGTGGGTCTACAGAGCATTTGCTTTGAGACTGCCCTATGACTTTGGCTAGTGCAGCTCCTCAGGTAGGGAGGTCGGCTCCTTATGTTTCGAGAGGCAGAGGCAGAGGCCGTGGTGATACAGGAGGCACTGGGAGTCAGAGGCCAGTTTCAGAGACAGTGGAAAAACTTGAGTCCAGAGCACCTGCTAGAGCGTATGCTATCCGGACTAGGGAGGAGCAGGATGCCCCAGACGTTATCATTGGTACATTCTCTCTCTTTGATATTTCTGTATATGCTTTGATTGATCCTGGCTCTACTCATTCATATTTAGGCATACATGTGGGTAGATTGGGTAATATGCATGCTGATATGTTAGAGCATAGTATTGAGGTTACTAATCCCTTAGGTCATAGTGTCGTAGTTAATCAGGTGTATAGAGATTGTCCATTGGTAATCTATGGCCATGTGTTTCTGGGAGATCTAATAGCGTTGCCTTTCCGGGAGTTTGATGTGATCTTGGGTATGGATTGGTTATCTAGACATGGAGTTATGGTTGATTGTAGACTTAAGAGGATTACACTCCAGACTTCATCTGGTGAGGAGATTGTAGTTGTGGGTGAGAGGTCGGATTACCTCTCTAATGTTATTTCTGCTTCTACTGCTAGAAGATTGATCCAGCATGGTTATGAGGCCTACTTAGCCTGTGTACTTGCTCCAGAGTCAGAATCTCCTAGTGTCCATGATATACCCACAGTATGTGATTTTCCGGATGTGTTTCCAGAGGAGTTGCCTGGTTTACCTCCTGAGAGAGAGGTTGAGTTTGGTATTGAGGTTATGCCTGGTACTGCACCGATATCCATTGCTCCGTATTGGATGGCGCCTTCTGAGTTGAAAGAGTTAAAGATACAGATTCAGGAATTGCTTGATAAGGGGTTTATTCGTCCTAGTGTATCTCCGTGGGGTGCTCCAGTATTGTTTGTAAAGAAGAAGGATGGATCACTTAGATTGTGTATTGATTACAGACAACTTAACAAAGTTACTGTGAAGAATCGGTATCCATTGCCTCGGATAGATGATTTGTTCGATCAGTTGAGAGGAGCTAGTGTATTCTCGAAGATAGATCTAAGATCAGGTTATCATCAGCTAAGGGTGAAGGCATCAGATGTACCTAAGACTGCTTTCAGGACACGCTACGGTCACTATGAGTTCTTGGTAATGCCGTTTGGTTTGACTAATGCTCCTGCAGTGTTCATGGATTTGATGAACCGGATCTTTCATCCTTACTTAGATCAGTTTGTGGTTGTGTTCATTGATGACATCTTGGTATATTCTCGGACTAGAGAGGATCATGATCACCATTTGAGAATTGTACTTCAGATACTGAGAGAGAGACAGTTGTATGCTAAGTTGAGTAAGTGTGAATTCTGGTTGTCTGAGATTGCTTTCTTGGGTCACATTATTTCTGTTGAGGGTATTAGAGTTGATCCGAAGAAGATAGAGGCAGTGCTTGAATGGAAGCCACCTAAGAATGTGACAGAGATTCGGAGTTTCTTAGGATTGGCTGGTTATTAGAGAAGATTTGTCAAGGGATTTTCTCTCATTGCGGCTCCTTTGATTAGGCTTCTTCAAAAAGATGTTAGATTCGAGTGGAATGATAAATGTCAGAATAGTTTTGAGAAGCTTAAGATGATGCTTACTGAGGCTCCAGTGTTGACACAGCCAGTTTCGGGTAGACCGTATGATGTGTATAGTGATGCTTCACATAATGGATTGGGTTGTGTGTGACATCCTACTGAGTCGAGTCATTTCATAGAGTCGAGTTGAGTCGGGCCAAACCAAAACCGGTTGGGGTAGAATGGGATTATAAGTGGACTTACTTGATTGAGAGAAAAAGATCAAAGCATATGGGTGAGGATTTATTTGCATTAAAAGACCAAGCTTGGGTCTTAAGTAGTAACCTGTTGACAATTGAGGTACCATTTAGGAAGTTTCACATAAAAATTCATTGATATTTTGATGGCCTACCCGTAATAACCATTTCACTTTCCCATTTTCATCTTTATCTTCATCTTCTTCATCTCCTTCCTTTCTCCATCCATTTTCATGGTAGTTAAGCCTTAACTTCAACTTCTCTTCTATCCAAGTAAGTAAACCTTCTTGAGGTTCATAATTGAATCATTTGGTGCTATTTTTAGAATATTCATAAGAATTCTTATTTATAGGTGAAGTGAGTTCAAAGGTAGTAGAAAAAGGAAGTTAAAGAAGAGCTCAAGCTTTTTGGAGTAAAGGTTTGATATCTCTTTTCATTTACCATTTTCTTTGCATGAGAATTTGTGTGGTGTGTTGCTAATGAGACAATATTGCTTCATGTTGAGTGGGAGGACTGGTAATGGTGAGAAAACAGGGGAGGAATTGAATAAATGAAGTAAATAGTGAGTTTATGCTGAAACAGGTTTTGCTGGAAATTTTACCAGTAACTTCATCTTGATTTTGACCCCATTAAATGATGGAATTAGGAAGTGTTATAGAAGAGTTATTTGTTCCTCTATGTGTTAGCTTTACATGGGTTTTTGAATCATCCAAATCAGAGTTGTATATTGAGAGATATGACCAAAAGAGTACAGACTGTGCAGGCTGGAAAACGCGACGCGCGCGCGCGAATTGCATGACGAGCTCGCGACTTGTGCCTGAAACTCACTGACTCTCATTTTGCACTTTACGCGCTCGCGACTTTCATTTGCGCTCTCGCGACCTTCACCTGAAACTCTCTGACTCTCATTTGGTGCTTTACGCACTCGCGACTTTGCACTGCGCGCTCGCGACTTGTGCCCGATAACTCACTGACTCTCATTTTTGCATCTCGCGCTCGCGACTTTGCAAGGCGCGCTCGCGACTTGTGTTTTCATGCACTTTTGGACTTCTTTTTCTATGCAATTGGATTCCTTTGCTCAACTTGTATGCCTCCAATCATTTTACAACAAAAATACAACATTAGAACATGTATCAAAACAACATGCAAGCATACAAATGATATGAAATCAAATAAACATTATGATTTATGAAGTTATGAACTATGAATATAATGTTGTGTTATATTATTGACATACCAACATTAGGCTCCATTGAGGTTAGGTAGAAACCACTTAGATAAGGCTATGTCGCGACATAGGATAGCAGATCTGCACCCCATACAGTTTGATACTCCGGCTACAGGCCGTTGAGTGGATATGATTATATATGGGCCATAGCAGCCAAGCATACAGTATTCATCCAGTTTCATACAGTTTTTCTTATCACTTCGGTTTCACTATAACCTTATGGAGCCATACAAATATCTTGACATAACATTGTATGAATCATACAGTATTATAAACAGTAAGAAAGATCATCAAGGTATAATGAAGGTATCATGACATGTGTGTTTATATGTGCCATATGTGTTTACATGGTTCTTTCTACACATGTATGTGCTTACTTGTTTCTTTATATGTTGAGATATCCACTGAGCTTTATTTGCTCAGCGAGTTACCTGTTTAACTCGCAGGTTTTGAGATTGGACCGTAGAGAGTCAGCTTGCAACTGCTGCAGTTCATCTGTAGAAGACTCAGTCTTCAGGGTAGCTACTCATTTGGATGTGTATCTTTTGTCTACCCTTTTTATGGCATGTACAGGGCACACAGTTGGGCCCATTTCATTTTGACACTAGTATCATGTCTTGTAAATATAAATTACATTATTATTGTAAACAACATCAGCATGATATTATATTCAATATACATTATGAGTTCAGCATGACAAGACATAAAGTCAACCAGTTTGTAGCATCTCGACTCGGTTTATTCGGGTTTACGGGTGGACCGGGAAGGGATGTTACATTGTGTGCTTATGCAGGAGGGTAAGGTAGTTGCTTATGCTTCTAGACAGCTTAAACCACACGAGAAGAACTACCCTACGCATGATTTGGAGTTAGCAGCTATAGTCTTCACTTTGAAGATTTGGAGGCATTACTTGTATGGTGAGAAATGTCATCTGTATACGGATCATAAGAGTCTCAAGTATCTGCTTACTCAAAAGGAGCTTAATCTGAGACAGCACAGATGGTTAGAGCTACTTAAGGACTATGACTTCACCATTGATTACCATCCGGGTAAAGCTAATGTGGTAGCAGATGCACTTAGTAGGAAGTCCTTGGTTGCTTTACGTGCTATGAATACGCGATTATCTGTAGCTAGTAATGGTGCACTCGTGGCAGAGCTTATGATTAGACCTAGTCTACTTCAGCAGATTCGAGATGCATAGAGAGATGATGAGACAATTGCCTTGTGGAAAGATCGAGTCAGAGATGGAAGGAAAAAGAGATTTATGATTAAAGATGATGACTGCTTGTACTTTGGGGATCGGATTTGTGTGCCTAAAATTTCAGAGCTGAGGAAGAGTATCTTAAAGGAAGCTCATAGTAGTCCCTATGCTATGCATCCTGGCAGTAATAAGATGTATCAGGATTTGAAATCACAGTATTGGTGGCCGGCGATGAAGAGGGATATCACAGATTATGTGTCGAGATGTTTGACGTGCCAGCAAGTGAAAGCAGAGCATCAGTTTCCTTCTGGTTTGTTACACCCTACTTCTATTCCAGAGTGGAAATGGGATAAGGTTACTATGGATTTTGTGACTGGATTGCCTTTAACTCCTAAAAAGAAAGATGTTGTATGGGTAATAGTTGATAGACTAACTAAGTCGGCACACTTTCTTCCTGTTACAACTGACTTCACCATGGAGCAGTATGCAGAGCTTTATATAGATGAGATAATGAGATTACACGGGGTTCCTTCTTCCATCATTTCAGATAGAGATCCGAGATTTACTTCTAGATTTTGGAAGAAGCTACATGAGGCTCTAGGTACTAAGCTAAATTTCAGCACAGCTTTTCATCCTCAGACAGATGGTCAGTCAGAGCGGGTTATTCAGATTTTGGAGGATATGTTAAGAGCTTGTGCTATTGAGTTTAAGGGCAGTTGGGAGAAGTACATTCGACTTGTAGAATTTGCCTACAATAACAGTTATCAGTCGAGTATTCAGATGGCCGCTTTTGAAGCACTATATGGTAGGAGATGTAGGACTCCACTGTGTTGGTCAGAATTGAGTGAGGGCAAGATGGTAGGTCCAGATTTGATTCGGGATACAGAAGAAAAGGTCAGAATTATTAGAGATAGATTGAAAGCAGCTTCAGATCGTCAAAAATCTTATGCGGATTTGAAGAGGAAGGATATAGAGTATGCAGTGGGAGATAAGGTTTTCCTTAAAGTATCTCCGTGGAAAAAGATATTGCGATTTGGAAGAAAGGGTAAGCTTAGTCCTAGATTCATTGGTCCATATGAGATCATTGAGTGTGTGGGTCCATTAGCCTATAGACTAGCTTTACCACCAGACCTGGATAGGATACATAATGTTTTCCACGTATCTATGTTGAGGAGGTATCGGTCCGACCCATCACATGTAATATCAGTGGAATC
This sequence comes from Jatropha curcas, assembly GCF_041381405.1. Classification (NCBI taxonomy): domain Eukaryota; kingdom Viridiplantae; phylum Streptophyta; class Magnoliopsida; order Malpighiales; family Euphorbiaceae; genus Jatropha; species Jatropha curcas. The sequence goes on along the minus strand of NC_143158.1, from coordinate 17,167,132 downwards.
TGTGACTATAGAGCCAGATTTAACTTATGAGGAAGAGCCAGTGAGGATACTTGCTAGGGAAATTAAGGAACTAAGAAATAAGAGAATTCCGTTGGTAAAGGTTCTTTGGAGAAACCATAAGACCGAGGAAGCTACATGGGAAAGTGAAGATATTATGAGACAACAGCATCCTCAGTTGTTTAATTCAGGTGAATTTCGAGGACGAAATTCTTTAAGGGGGGAGAACTGTAACGCCCCATTTTTTCCTGTGTTTTAATAGTAGTTTACCGGTCTGTGAATAGTACCACCGGTCCGGAAGTTGGTATTATTTTTGGTCCGAAAAATTTCTATTATGTTTTATATTTTATTTAACATTTTTGGAGCATGTATGCATGGTTTTTATGGGTAGAAAGTAAGTAAGGAATATTTTTGGAGAATTTAGATAATTAGTGAATAGTGAATTATGGTGTTATATTAAGTAAGGAAATTTGAGCAAATTATTTTTATGGAGGAAATTTGAGCAAATTATTTTTATGGAATAAATTAGAGAGTTTTGTGGAGATAAATAATATTTTAAAGGAATTTAATTGGAGAATATTTGGAGAAAAAACCAAAACACCCTCCTATTTGAAGAAAAGACCAAAATACCCCCTTAGTTGCTTTAATAAAGCAACTATCAATTATTGACCACCAAATTTTGCCATCTTCTTCTACATCCACGTTTCTCTTCCTCCTCCTTCTCCTTCTTCTTCTTCTTCTTCATTTTCTTCAATTCCTACTTAGTAAATACCCATCCAACTTGATTTAAGTCATAAATCTTAGAGAGTGAAGCTAGAGAAGTAATCTTTGGTGACTAATTTCAAGGAATTTGGTGATTTTCCTACTTGGGTCAAGTAAGTGATTTTATGATAATCTCATTATTTTTGGGTTTAGAGTTGTCTTTTAGCATATACATTCTTAATCATGCTCCAATTACTTCTTTTATTTGTTTTCTTTGTTTGATTTTGAGTTTCTTCCATGTAGAGGGTGGAGAGCCTTCTAATAAGGATAAAGGCAAGACCAAAGCTTGAGAAGCTTTGATTAAAGCTTGTTAAAGCTTGTTTTGAAGGTTAGTGTTCATAAACACACTTACCTTACTCAAATTTTGATTTTGTGCCTTTATGCTATTATGTGTATATTTTGAGATTTTGTATGAAATGATTGGTTTGTTGAATTTTGGTTGCCATTACATGCTCTTGGATGATGTTTGATGAGTATTTATGTTGTGGTAGACATTGCTACCTTGTATCTTTGTGGTTCATGTTCCTTTCATGGCTAAAGTAAACTGAATTTGGGAAAAACGTGATTTTGAGTGAGATTTAGGACCATTTTTCAATCCTTTTTACTTTCCATCTGTGTCTGAGTCCTTCATAAAAGTTGTAGGTCTATCTCTTAGCTTTCCAACACATCCTCTTGTGTACAATTTGGAGATATATAACTCAACTTATGGCTAAAACACCCAAACTGACTCTGTTTGTGTCGGGCCACATGCATCACTGAATTGAGTGCCCATTTTGACCACTATAATGACAAGATTAGGTTCTGAGTTCTTCATAAAAGTTGTTGCCCTGTGTCTTGATAATTCTCTCGTTCTAGATTGGTTTAATTTGAGTGTGGGGTTTAGTAGGAATTCAAGAAACAATGGACTTGGTTCTGCTGAATCAGGTCTGGTCTGTCAGGCTGTGTTCCTAGCTTTGTTTTGTTATCTTCCATATTGATCTGGGCTGTGATCCCTTCATAACATTTGTAGAATTTTGTCTTATCTTTCTAATGACTCTAATTTCATTTAATTTGGAGACCCATATCTCCGGTTATGTTTTAAAAACACAGCAAAGGTCCATGTTATTTTTATGCTGGAAATTTTTCTATGTTAAGTCATTTTGTTTAAGTATGAGAATTTTTATGAATTACTTAAGTTTAAATTAAGTTTTTATTATGAGAAGACTAAAGAAAATGAATTTTATGAGAAATGTTTTTGGGCTCTAATATACTTGGTGTGGATTTGATGCATGATTTGATTTTATTATGTATGATGAGCATGCTCGGCATTTGATGCCATTATGATAAGAAGCTATGATCATATGCTAGGCACGTGGGTGTCTTATGTTAGGGCGGACGCGCTCTATATGTTATGAAAAGGTTGGCGACCTAAGGCCATTATGAATAAGCTATGAAAACTTATCTGCTTCTTTTTCTCCTAAGTGTATGTGAGCCCTTATACAATATTTTTAAGGAAGTGAAATAAATGAGATCACATTATGTTAATAACTCTTAATTTACCACAACTTATTTATGATATCAAATGAATTTCTAAAGCATGATGTGTTGGTGTGCATATGTACTGCATGTTCAAATTTAATGATTTTATGTATATAAATGATTGTTTTTAAGTATGTGTGAATACTCAAATTTGAGGCTCAAAAAGCCAGTTTTCCCGGACTGCAAACAGTTCGATCGGACTAGAGGCCATTTTGGAAATTTATCGAAAGTATGCCAATATGGTACTTAAAACGTCCGGGACGTCGCGAGGATCGCGAAACTGGTCCCGGAATATTTTTTGGACGTACGGAGCTCCCGAAAAAGCCTCCGGAGCGTAAAACTAGAAAGTGCGCCAGCCGCAGCGGCGGCGGCGGCCCCCCCCTTCACGGCGGCGGCAACCGCCGGCGACAGCGGCTGCGGCTGCCCTCACCGACGGCTATGGTCGCCCTCACCAGCGGCAGCCCAGGCCGCCAAGCTCCGGCGGCCCGAGCCGCCGAGATCCGGCGACCCAGCCGCCTCAACCCGGCCGCTGAGCTCTGATGGCCCAGCCGCCCAAACCCGGCGGCTCGAGCCGCCGAGCTCCGGCGGCCGAGCCGCCGAGACAATCCGATTTGCCCTATAAATGCAGCCTCCGGGCCTTCTGTTTGACTCACTCAGTCTGTGTTGACGGACACTCCTTCTCCCCTACGCTCCTTGCGATTCTTTTACTGCTTTTTCTGCATTTTTAATTTAGTTTTTATTGCTTTCTTGTTGTGATAATTGGTCACTTAAATTAAATTAAAATTAATTAAAATTCTCTTAACGAGGAGCTTAACCTGGAGTTAAGAAGTGGCCGTCGATTAAATCAGGTACATGAACTAAACTCTGCCTATTTAATTTTAGCGCTTCATGCATGCTTCTTTTCTACTCCTAATAACTCTACAGCTGCATAAATGTATTCACATCACAATTAGGCAAATAAACTGCCTCAATTAAATATGATTAAGCTTTAATGCCCGATTAATCAATAATCGTGGTATTAAGCTTAAATCCGACAATATCGGCTAAAAGGACCTAGTTAATCAATAACTACGGTTAATTGCCTTTATTTCGAACAGCTTGGCTTAAGTCCAATTAATCAATAATTGTGGCTAAAAAGCCTTAATCAATCACGTTTTGGCAACAAATTGCCTATAATTAAATCAACCACATATTGGCAATAAATTGCCCACGGTTCAATCAATTTTTGGCAAACAAATTGCCTATAAATTAGATTAACCACTTTTTAGCGGCAAATCGCTTAAATCAGAAGCTTTGGCAAAATGCCTTAGAATTAATCAACCTTTTGGCTAAAAGCCTTCAAGCAATCATTTTGGCGACAATCGCCTAAATCACATCAACTTTTGGCAAAAATTGCCTAAATCAATTCATTTTGGCTAAAAGCCTTAAATCAGTTATTTTGGCGACAAACGCCCGAATAATCACTTTTGGCAAACAAATTGCCCAAATCTTTTGGCTAAACGCCTTCCAATACCAACTTTTGGCACAAATGCCTTAATCACTTTGGCGACAAATCGCCTAACCAATTTTTGGCAATAAATTGCCTAAATCACATCAATTTTTGGCAACAATTGCCTAAATCAATCTTTTTGGCTAAAAGCCATTAAAATCAACATTTTTGGCATCAAATGCCTAAAAATCAATTTTCAGGCAGAATGCCTAAACAAAATGCACAAAGCATACACACACTCATGCATAAAGCATCCCCATTCAAAGCCCTTCAAAGAAGGCCTATCGAACTACGTTGACTTTGATCTTCCATTCAAACGGAAGTACGTAGGCACGTTAGGGATTTAACCCCGGGCGGCAAGTCAAAATCACATAAACACTTTCATTGGTTCAATTATTTCATTCACCCTGTAAAGCATTCATTGTTTTGGTTAGTTCATCAGCATGACATAGTCTCGGGATCCACCTCGGGTGCGTAGACCATGCCTTAACCATTTGGGTTAATTAATCTAGTAAATAGGTTAATTAAAATTGGAGTCACTTAGGGTTTTTTCCTAGTTTACCCTAAAATAATTAAACAAGGTGGCGACTCACACATCACGTGCATTTCTTCCTTAGTCACATGCATTCATATGCCTTGATGTTTGGGGAGGGGTTCACAGTTTGGCGACTTCACTGGGGATAATTCATGTAATCTTTTTGCATAAGTGGACTACAATTGCTGCATAGACTAACCTGCCCTCTTTTAGGGCATTATTTTAATATGCTTTGTTTTGCAGGGTACCTTAACATGAATCCAGTATTCTTTCTTTAAGAATACGGAATGAGGAGAATTTTAACTTAATTGACAAATGGGATTAAAACATTTAAATTTGTTGATTTATTTTGCACGATTGAGAATCTTTTTCTCCATTGCATAAAAAATGAATTTCTTCTCTCTCTGTTCAAACTTCTGAGTCTGGATAGCAAGTAGCGCTGATCGGCAGGTCTCTTTGATTATGTCGACGGACAGCCAAAGCGTCCTCCCTGTTACCGCAAACCATCCCTAATCCTTTTGGGGGTGGCCCATGAGTATGCGTACTGTTGGACCCACGTGAAACTCCTTGTTTCACATGTGGCTAGGTATATCCATACTCAAGGTTCAAGGGTCCCTTAATAAGCCAATTCTCTATTTGAGTCATAGCCTATAGTACCTATCCTTTAGGACTGTATGTACCCAATGCTTGAAGCACCTCATTAAAACAGATTATGACGTGTTGTTATGCGCATTCACGACATATCATAGACATGGAAAATTCACATTTTGGCCCGTAAGGCCCTAAAATTCACATTTTGGCCCCTAAGGCCCTAAAATTCCCATTTTGGCCCCTAAGGCCCAAAAGTTCACATCTTGGCCCCTAAGGCCCTAAAATTCCCTTTTTGGCCCCTAAGGCTCAAAAACTCACATGTTGGCCTCAAAGGCCCAAAAATTCACATTTTGGCCCCTAAGGCCCAAAAAAAAATTCTTTGAGAACTTAGGGCCTTTCGAAAAGTCGAGGTGTCCAGCCCTAAGCACTCTACCTTACATATCACATCTCATTGGGTCCTATCCTAGGTGTCCTAGCCTACCAACGCTACCCTACATTGTTTGGTCATACCACCCCACATCACAAGGGTCAAGTCCAAAATACCTTACCCTTACACTACCCTACCTCACACTATCTCACATACCATATGGAAACACCTTATATAGGATAGTCTAATCGTTTTTACTATGTCCTTACACAGGTACCCCTCCAAAGACCACCTGTACCCGAAACACCAACTGAGCTTTCACCCACAGGTCCAACAACCCCGACTGCACCAATGGCATCACTCTCTGACATCCAAAACCTCATTGAACAACTGGAAGCCAGAATGGAGGCTAGAATGAATGAGGCGTTGGCTGCCCATAGGACTGCCCTAATAGCTGAACTAGGTGGTGGTAATGGAAATGGGGCTTTCGCTGGGGGAAGTGGACCTGCTACCTCCAATCAAGGACCTGGTGCTGAACCGACAAACCCTACCCTTAACCTGGATGACATGCCCTCCAGAACTGCTTCTGAGCTGGAAGCTCAGAAAATGAGAGAAAAATTGGAACTCTTGGAAAGGTCAATCACTGCCCTTAAAACACACAAGGAAGTGGTGGACATGGACTCCTTGTCCTTGTTCCCTGAAGCGAGACTGCCAACAAAATTCAAAATGCCCAACATGGATAAGTTTGACGGAACCACTTGCCCCACAACGCATCTAAAAATGTATGTGGGTGCCCTCAGCCCGTTTGGCCTGAACAGCGAACTCCTTGCTCAGTTGTTTCAGCAATCTTTGACTGGTGCTGCATTAAGATGGTTTGTTAGCCTGGATCGGTCTAAGATGAAGACCTGGGAGGACATCTGCAATGCATTTAATTTCCAATATCACTATAATATGGAGGTGGATGTTACTCGAAGGGAACTAGAAACTACTAAACAAAAGAACAATGAGCCCTTCTCCTTGTTCCTTTTGAGGTGGAGAGCCAAAGCTGCTCAAATGATCAACCGACCCTCTGAACAGGAACAAGTTGACATAGTAATCAAGAATTTACTGCCTGTCTACCAGTCACAGCTTCAAACACAGTACTTGCCTACGTTCCAATCGCTCATTGCGACTGCAACTAAGGTGGAAGACTTAATCCAGTTGGGTCAACTCAAAGAAGACTCATATAAGAAGTCGAATCATGCTGGACTTTGAAAAACCGTCTACAAGACCTGGTTGACAATGGGTCCATCATCCCCAAGAGCAAGTTGAACATCAACCAATCCCTTGTCTAACCATGGGATTAATGCAAAAAAAAATTGCTGAACAAGAATCGTTCGATCCTTTCAAACTTTTCTTAGAAATGAATGAGGTTTGTGTCTGAGAAGGTTGAGATCAAACCTCCAAAAGAGCAAAGGAATTGTTCAAGACCAACAACAACATGTCTGATCGATTAAAGCATCGAGAAGAACAAAGTCACTACAGTCAATCCAATCCTAGTCCATCACAGTCCACCTAGAGTCTATCTTTTAGGGTCTCGTTTTTCTTTTCATTTTCATTTCCATTCAAGTTTTCATTTGTAAATCTAAGTGTCTTTTGTACACAAATTTTGTCTTATCAATAAAAAGGGATCAGTTTACGTTCCAATCATATTTATACTCTTTCCCTATCCTTTCCTGTGAAAGCACAAAAAAAAAATCGAAAAAGATAATAAAAAATTGAAAAATTAAAAAATGATGACAAAAAAAAAAGTGATGAAAAAAATAATAAATTGGCAAAGAAAAATGCATTCATTTGCTCTGCATCAATCAAAACTGGGGGCATCCTAAGAAGCACCATTAAAGGGGAAGTTTTGAAGGGTAATCATGGAAAGGATCCAGCAAAGGGTACGCAAGACTTCAAACAGTACCGAGGCAAAGCCGATTGAAGGGGTTAGGGCCAGAATGGTTTCTCCGAAAACCCAGGAATGAAAGATGCTCCGACAGAGAGGTGTCTGAATTTTGAGCTTAAAAGCGACAGAATAAAGAAGTTATGTTTGGAATTGGGTTGGGTCTGCACGAAGTCGCAATGCTATCCATGCACTACTCAAGTCATCTCAGAATCAAGTTGCCTCAAAATTCTTTATGGAGAGGCTGCTTCTAAGCAAGCAAAAGGAAAAACGGGTCAAAAGGAACTTCTGCACAAAAGAAAGAAATCAAGGACAAAGCTACAGGAAATCAAGTTGTCAAAAACGGGTCAACTGCAAGCTCTCCGTTAAATTCAAGCCCATCAAGGGTAGATGACAAATCATTTCAGCCATAAGGACAAAGACCAAGCGGCTGCTCACATTTTGAAAAAGCAAGTTAAAAGAAGCAGTCATTTCCACGAATTGGATGACAACAAACACCTTGAAAATCAAGCGCCAGGCATGGCACAAGTACAAGTGTCCTTATAAACAAGGACCATTTCTCAAAACAAGGAAAGGAAGAGTCTCCTCAAATTTCCTTATGGAGAGGAGAACCATTGAGGAAATAAGTTTCAAATTCAGAGGAAGATAAAGTTCAAGAAAAGGAATCAAATTAACCTCAAGAATTCAAACATGGCGAAGCCACAAACTCAAAGCATAAAAGCTTCTTCAACACTCAACCCACTCAAGTTACCACCACAATGTTGGTATTCAAAACTCTTTGTGGTGAATACAAGTCATATTTCAGTCAACCAGTGGTAAAACCACTACAACAACGAAGTCAGATTCACCTAGGGTCATCACTATCATACGAGCTCGAGTCAATAAGTTGATTCAACATCAAGTCGGGAAGGAATCCCTCAAAAACATCCAGCCGGGAAGGAATCCCTCAAAAACATCCAGCCGGGAAGGAATCTCGCAAAGACATCCAGTCGGGAAGGAATCCCGTAAAGACATCAAGCCGGGAAGGAATCCCGCGAAGAAATCAAGTCAGAAATGAATTCTGCATCAACATCAAGTCGGGAAGGAATCCCGCAAAGACATCTAGTCGGGAAGGAATCCCGTAAAGACATCAAGCTGGGAAGGAATCCCGCGAAGAAATCAAGTCAGAAATGAATTCTGCATCAACATCAAGTCGGGAAGGAATCCCGCAAAGACATCCAGTCGGGAAGGAATCCCGTAAAGACATCAAGCTGGGAAGAAATCCCGCGAAGAAATCAAGACAGAAATGAATTCTGTATTAATATCAAGTCAGGAAGGAATCCCGAAGAAATCAAATCGGAAATGAATTCCACAATCAGCATTAAGGCGAAATTGAATTTTGCCCCAACAGCAAGTCGGAAATAAATTTCGCACCAAGACGGAAAGGAATTTCGCGCTAACATCAAGTCGGAGATGAATTCCGCACCAGCCGAGCACAAAGTTCGCATCCCGGAAGGAACTACGAATGACCTTATTCTCCCTATCCCCCGAAGAGTTCTTGGAGATACGTAGGCAGCCACAAAGGCGCGGTCACAAACATAAGTTTGCATCATAAATAGCATTTTCTCTTTGCCAATAAAAGACAATAATAAAAAATAATAAAAAAAAGAGAAGAAAAGAAAAATAAAAGCTGGAGTTGAAAACCTGAAAGGGCGGCTTCAGGCAAGAATTGAGCCCGCTAGGCTGAAAACCCGAAAGGGCGGTCTAGGCAAAAGTTAGGGCCAAGAGCCTGCTAGAGCCGAAAACCCCAAAGGGCAGCTACTAGGCAAAAGTTAAGGCAAAAAGAAAAAAAAGTGCTTTCAAAGGTCTCCTTGGGAGTATATAAATCATTTTTTCCAGGAATCACCGAGTTCCTTCGAGTCAAAATTCACTACAAGCAAAATTTGAGTCTCTAAATCGAGTCTCCAATGAGTCTCTAAAATCAAGTCTCCATCACCAGTGGTCATTCCACAACGAGTCACAAAAATCGAGTCATTCTCAAAAGTTCGTTTTGAAAGCGTCACTCTTTGAGTCATTCCTCGAAAAAAAAAAAGAGAGAGAGGAAAATGTCAATTCAATCCCTGGGATTTCCAAAACAACCCTAAAAAAAGTGTCAAACATAATCATTGAGAGGTGTTGACGCGTGTTTTTTATGCCCTGCCTGATCCAATGATGATACGAGGATGACGGGTTCATTATCATCTAAAAGTCTTTTAATCCAAGGATTTTTTTAAAAACAAAAAATATATATATATATAAAATAATAAAAATAATAATAAACAAATAAATAAAAAAATAAATAATAGGGAATTGCATCATAGTTGCATCATGGCTTTGCAGCTGTGTGATGCAGCTGTGCAGCATAAAAAAATATATAAAATATATAATAATAATAAAAATAAAAATAAAAATAAAAAAAAAAAGAAGAAAGAGGGAAAACGCGTGCTACAGTAGCACGCTTTTCCCTTACTTTGAAATAAAATATATATAAAATATAATAAAAATAAAAAAAAAAAAGGGGGGAAACGCGTAGCTACAGTAGCTGTGCTACTGTAGCACGCGTCCCCAATTGTCTATAACTACCTCTCTCAACACTCTCTCTGGGGCTCTCTCTCGGCTCCTCCTTCCTCTCTCTCTCTCTCTCTCTCAACACTACACTACTAAATAAATTATAATCTACAATTTCTACTACACTTCATAATATTCAAATTTCTCTCAAAAAAATTCTTATGAATTAATTTTGAAGAGAAATTGCTATTAGATATTAATTTTAGGTGAATTGAAATATAAAAAGAGAGAAAATAACAAAAAAAATAAATATAAAGAAAACACATTTAAATCCTTGGAAACAAAGCTTTTAGGAGATCTGATCCATTCACAAACCTCAATCTGAGTATCAGGTAATTTTCTTAACATTTTTTTTACATATTCTTGTATTTTTATTATTTTTATGCTTTTAGTAATTTATGTTTCTTTAAATTATAGTCTATTTATATTTGGTAATTTTATATTTTTCTAAGTTATATTTTGTATTCTTTTTACGCACTGTTTATTACTATTCATCATACTGATTATATATTTATCCGTACGAATTTTATTATTTTTTGGTTGAATGCAAAAATATAATTAAACTAAAAAAAAAAAAAAATTAAAATATGAGTTAAATATTGATGTAATAATTATGTATGGTTTTATTTTATTAGTTTATGAATTTAATTTTTGATTCAATTTATATATATATTTTTGGATCCGATTTGTTACCCGCCTTGAACCATAAGGGAAAAGGGATACGTGGAACATAAGGTTTCACTTCATCTTTCTCTTCCAGGTTAATAATGGGGATCTTTTTCTACTCCTCTTTTTCGGCCTCCTTCCTGGGTGGATCCTCCAATTATTTACCATTCCTCAAAGTGATAGCTTGTACCTATTCTTTGTTATTTTTCTCAGTGTTGCTAGGTAACGTACCTTGGGGTTGAGAAGCCATCATGTTTGCAAACTGCCCTAATTGAATTTCCAAGTTCCTTATCGTAGCTTGTTGGGTTTGTTGAGTTTCATTCATGAAGTCCATGTGAGATTTGCAGAGAGTAGTGAGAAGGTCATCTTAAGTCCTTTTCTCTTGAGAAGAAAAACCCGGTGGTGCATTCAAGACGTTGTTTGGATTCCCATAAGAAAGATTAGGATGATTCCTCAACTTGTTATCATAAGAGTTAGAATACAAGTAATTCTTCCTTCCTTGATTCATCACATAGTTGACTTGCTCTAGAGTTCGTGGATTTAAAGAATCCAAAATGCACTCTCCAATTCCATGTTGCCCATTACACCTATCACATGCTTGCACAATAGAATTAACAGAGTTAGTAGTTAATAAGTCCAACTTCCTTACCATATTGTCTACATTGGCATTGAGTGAGGTGATGGCATCGATCTCATAAATTCCTGCAGGCTTCTTCCTTTCAAAACTATTTTGATAATGGCTGTTGCTTGCCATCTCTTCTATCAAATCATATGCCTCATCAATTTCCTTTCTTTCAAAAGATCCACCAGCAGCTGCATCCAGAGTAATTTTTATGTTAGGAGACAATGCATTATAGAAGTTTGTACCTGTAACCACTTGGGCAAGCTATGATGTGGGAACTTCCTCAATAGGTCCTTGAATCTCTCCCAAGCTTCATACAAACTCTATTGATCATGGTGGGCAAAGGTCATTATCTCATTGCGAAGCTTTGTGGTCTTTGAAGATGGAAAGAATTTTGCTAAAAATTTCTGGGCTAATTCCTCCCATGTTGTAAAACTTCCAGCAGGACATGATTTTAACTAAGACCATGCCTTATCCCTTAGAGTGAAAGGAAACAATCTCAATTTTATGGCATCCTCATAAACTTCGTTTTGCTTGAATGTATCACAAATCTCTAGGAAATTTGTGATATGGGCATTAAGATCTTCACTGGACAAACCTTCATATTGAATTAAAGTGGAAAGCATTTGAATAATTGCAGGTTTGATATCAAAATTGTTAGCTTCCACCCTAGGCCTAGTGATACTTGAGGTGGCTCCATTGAGAGAAGGAGTTGTGAAATCTCGCAAGGTGCAGACATGAGGTTGAGGTCCGTCCTCTGGGTCGAATTCATCAGCCATATTTGCTTGCTGTCCTTGTTTGCTCAAGTGCTCTTCTAGCAGCGTTATTCCTACGACAAGTCTTTTCGATTTCTGGATCAAAGATTAAGGGCTTAGTTCTACCTGATCTTCTTTTCATAAACACCTGAAATAATCTTCTAGAAAAATTAAAAATAAGAATAAATGTCTAAATTAATAATAGGGTAATCAGAATTGATATTGGTAATGCCAATCCTCAGCAACGGCGCTAAAAACTTAACGATGATTTTTCTCAAGTGTACGAAATCGCGACAAGTAATATAGAATGAGTAGAGTATCATTCCCACGAAGATTTTATACCACGTACCAAAATTATGTTAACCTACTATTATTTAAAAGGCAAAAAGGGGAATTATCTTAAGAAATTAACTTAAATAGATAAAAGCGAATAAAAAGAAATCAAGCAAGGCAATTTTTGATAAGAAGAAATCAAGAATTAAAAGCTACTAGGGATTTTGATTTCACTTAATTCTATCCAATTTATTTTATTAGTTTGATAATCAATTTTAATTGTTCAAGTAGGGGAAACAACCCTAAAATCATTAACAAGATCTCTCGATGTATTCTTAGCTATTTTAACCCGATCTAATTACCTATCTTCTATTAGTGCAATCAAACATGAATTAAATCATTAAGTTTTATGGTTTGTTTTGTGAATTCATAACCTAAGGTCATTAACTTATGAAAATCCCCCCATGAGTCAAACCATATAGCTTTCGCATCAAGTTATTATTCTCATGTAATTTATTGCCTTTTTCATATCAAAAACCCTTCTCCCGATAGTGATTAATGAAATAAATCAATCCAGGTGAGAAACTCTGCCTGGAAGCATTACATTCAATAATGAATTATACTTTGAACAAAGAAAAGTAAAACTAATATTATAAATTAGAAAAGAAATTAAGCTACATCAAATCCTTAGTATGAGAATTTAGTTCGACATAATAATTAAATAAAACTCAATTGAACTTGAAAATAATTCCATAATCAATGTGAATAATGAAAATTAAAAACAAGATTAAGAGTTTAGAGATAGAAACTAGTCAATAAATAACGTGGAGGGCTTCCTTGAATCTTGACACAAATCTTGATCACTTGAAGTCTGGGAGAGAGAGAGACAAATAATAGAACAAAAGGTGGTATAACTAGGGATGCCTTTACACTGAATGGGTTGTCTCTTTATATAGACTTCTTAGGGAAAAACTCCGACTTCGTGTAGGAAATAGAGTCTTTATTAGTAGGAAATCTCTTGGAGATAGGAGACTATTTAGACTTTTAATCTCTTCTCAATTAGGACTCTCCCATATGTCTAAATAGGATTTAAACTTGATTGGCACGTTAAGAAAGTATCTCATGTGGCCCTATATAGGGACTGGGCTGACGTTTTCGGCTCAAAATAGAACTTGATTTTCAGCATGGGTGTGCCATTGGGCACGGGTTGGGCGTGCTGGAGCTTGAGTTCTAAGGTGATCGCAGCATGCGCCATGCTCAAGTGAGCACGTTCTGAGATAAATTTGTGGCACAGGTGTGCTAGGCTCTGAGTTACCAGGATGGTTGCAGCACGGGCCGTGCTTAGGTGAGCAGGCCTTTGAATTGATATCATTCTGCGGCACAGGCGTGCCATATAGCAGGGCTAGGGCATGCTGGGCTCAGAGTTTCCAAGCTGAGTTTTCCTTAAATCATGCACGGGCGTGCTGGGTTGCAGGGCTAGGGCGTGCTAGCCTCTGAGAGTTTTGGTTACTTTGCTCTTTTCTAATCAAAATCCTACAATTTTCTTCAAGATCAAGTGAATTATGTTTTAAGAAAGCTTTTTGAACAAAAACATAACTAAAACTGAATAAAAACTAACTAAAGTAATTAAAACTACTAAAAATCCTAACAAAAAACTATATTAAAAATATTATAAAAATGATACCTATCAAATACCTTTCCTCAAAGGTTTTATTTCCTTAAACTAATGTTTGAAAATCTTAAAGGGAAGATCTTGTTTTACAAATCGTATTTCAAGATTTGAATTTTTCAAAGCGTGTTTTTAAAAGATTTTTTTTTAGGAAAATAATCTTTGATTTTAAATCTTCTTTGGAAATAACTTTTCAAAATACTTCCCTTCTTTTTTAAATCTGCCACCAAACAATCCCTACTCCTTTTCTTCTATTTCTAATGTTAACTTGCTTTCATCACCAACGAGAAGAAAAATTCAATTTAGGTATAAAATATGGTTTGGCAAAAATCTTCAAGGCATGAGTGAAAATTATTCTTAAGTTTTATTATTAAATCCTCTCATATCTCTTCTTCTTGCTTTCATGATTATTTTCTAAAGAGAAGAGAAAATTGATTTTTATGAGAGCTAAAACTAATTTTGTGTTTTTATATTGCAAACTCTCTCGTCTTGATATCCTTCTTCTTCATGTTTTCATTGCATAAATTATAATCAATCTTTAGAGAGAGATTTTCAAAACTAATATGTTTCATTTATAAAAATATCTTTACTAAGCTTAATGTGGCACATCATTCTATCTATTACAGGTTTTGTAAATCTAGAATACATTAGAACTTTTTAAATCTCAAAGTCTGTGAGTGACAACTTTGTTAAAGCTTGTTTGTAAGAGTTTTCAAGCACCCATCTTGTGTGAGAGTGAGTCTTGTAAGTTTGCTAGTTCTTTAGAAAAACAAGGGTTTAAGTTTTCTAGTTCCTTAATAAAAACTTGAGGTTAAGTTTTAATTGTTCTTTGCAAAAATAAGTTAAGTTTTCTAGGTTTTTAGAAAAACTAGTGGGGTTAAGTTTTCTAGTTCTTTAATAAAAACTAGAAGGTAAGTTTACAAGTTCTTTGCAAAACTTGTGGGTTATGGGTAGTGCTAAGTGTTAGGACTCTTTCCATCATAATAGGCTTTACTCTTGCCCTTGAAAAGAGTTTAATAGTGGAGGATCTCAAGATGGTTTCTTGAGGAGTGGATGTAGGTGTGAGAAATGCCAAAACATTATAATTCTTGGTGTTTGATTTTATCCTCTTATCTTTCTCTTTATGATATTGCTTGTCTCTTCACATTCACACACTTTAATCTAAATGATATCCTGTTATCTTGATCATTCTATGTTTTGGGTTGTTAAATCTTTATGATTATTAATGCTTCAAACTGAAACTGTTTCTGAGTTACAGAGTTGCCCAGTTTAGTGAGCTATTTTTAGATCGTTGATTGGTTGAGTATAATGAATAATCGTTTTACTTAAATGAGATATATTATTTCAAATCTGTAAAAAATTATGTAAATAATATTGTGCTTTTGCTATGGTTGAAAAAGGTATTTAAAGTTTAAGTTTTTATAAATCACAATTCCCCCCTCTTGTGTATAGCCTATCGGGACCTACAATCTAGTATCAGAGCATTGGCTCTTGATGTATAAGGTTTAACCATCTTAGAGAGATTCCATGGCTTCATTGTGTACCCTTGGCACTGAAGGTCAGTCTATCACTAGACCTCCTTTGTTTAATGGTACAAATTATTCTTATTGGAAAACTAGGATGAGAAATTTTATGCAATTTGATGATATTGATTGTTGGAGAAATATTTTAAACGGAGCTCAAATTCCTAAGGGAGTTGTTGATGGTGTTACCATTAATAAGCTTGAAGAGGAATACACGGACAATGATTGGAAAAGTATTGCCTTAAATGCTAAAGCTATCAATATATTATATTGTTCTTTAGATGTTAATGAATATAATAAAGTTTCAGGTTGTGTCTCGATAAAGGAAGTATGGGAACAGCTACAAGTCACATATGAGGGAACTAGCCAAGTCAAGGAATCAAAGATAAATCTATTGTGGAGAGATTATGAAATGTTCTCCATGAAAAATGATGAAACCATTGCTGATATGAATACTAGATATACTAATATTGTCAATTCTTTGAAGGTACTTGGCAAATCCACCTCGGAAGAAGAGCTCACAAAGAAAATTCTCGATCTCTACCGAATAGATGGGAATCAAAAGTAACCGTCTTGTTTGAAGCAAAGGATTTCAAAAAGCTCACCTACAATGAGTTGATCGGCTCATTTCTCACACATGAAATAATGATGAATAGAAATGTTGAAAAAGTTGAAGACAAAAGGAAGAAAGGTCTAGACCTTAAAGTTGTCACAAGTGATTAAAGTTCTAGGTGATGCTAATAGTGATGACATGGCACTCATGGCAAGAAAGTTCATAAGAATACTAGAACCAGATATAAGAAATTTGACAAGAAAACACCTCCAACAAAGACAGAAAATCAGAAAAGAAAGATCCAACTGAAGCTATATGCTTTGAATGTGACAAACCCAGACAAATCAAACCGAATTGTCCAAAGCTTAAGAAGAAATTTAAAAAGCACAAACCAAAGCAAGCCATGATTGCAACCTGGAGTGACAGTGATGACTCAAATTCTAGTGATGAAGGAGCTGAAGTGGCAAACATTTGCTTGATGGCTATGAGTGATCAAGAATCAAATGAAATTAGTAAGTTAATTTCACCTGCTAAAGCTAAATGCAGTAAAGCAAATGGAAATGGTGTAAGTGTTTCTGCACCTGTGAGCCATAATGAACTTGAAAATGATTTTAAGGATTACTCAAATTTTAAAGATACTTGCAAAAAATATAATCGTTTGAGGAAAGATTTCAAAAAGCTTAAACTTGAATGTGATCTTTTAAGAGATGCCTTTTTCAAAGAGATTACTTGAAAAAAATCTCTTACAAGAAATTGAAGCTTTGAAAGAAAGTAAAGAATGCACACTGAGTTTGTGTGCTAGTGTTAAAATTTGGTTGGATCAAAAATTAAAATTGGATGATTCAAAAGAAAATTGCAATAAGCTTACTTTTGAAAATGAATCTTTGGAAAAGGAAGTTGAAGCCTTGAAAATGATTTGGCAAAATTTCACAAAAGGAAAAAAAAAACCCTAGATGTCTTCTTAGGGAATCAAAGATCTTCAAAAGATAAATATGGAATTGGCTATAATGGTTTTATGAGTTATAATTTTTGTCAAAATTTTGTCCAAGGTAGTTCTTCAGCTTCACTACCTATGAGATGTAGCCTTTGTAATGCTAAGGGACATAATGCTAAATCTTATCTTCTGAAATCTGAATCTACACTTCACAAAAAGTATTGAAATTGAAAAGAATCAAATCAACTTTCACCATTAACCCTCAAGGACTTAATGTTCATTAGGTACCTAAGTCTGGCTAAATGATTTCAGATCTGCCTGAGTAGTGAGCTAAAAATGAAACTGTGGTACATGGATAGCGCTTGCTCTAGGCACATGACGGATGACAAGAACAAGTTCAACAAGATTGATATGAAGGAAGGAGGATCAAATTACTTTGAAGATAAAAGCAAAGGAAAAAATCATTGGAAAGGGTATAGTTGGTACATATCCATCAATTAAGTATGTCTCTTTGGTAAAAGGTTTGAAATTCAATCTTTTATGTGTTAGTCAAATGTGTGATAAGAATAGAAGAGTCATATTTGAATCATCATATTGTGAAGTCCAAGACAAGCATGATAACAAAATATTATTTATTTGCAAAAGATTTGAAAATGTTTATTTGGTTGATCCTAATGATTTGCATAACCTTGATGATATTTGCTTAATGTCTATTGATAATTATAGTTGGTTATGACATAAAAGATTAGGTCATGCTAGTATGAACTTGATTTCTAAGCTTTCTAAGAAAGTTCGTGGTTTACCTAAGATTAAGTTTGAAAAAGACCATGTTTATGAAGCGTGTCAATTAGGTAAACAAACTAGAACTTCTTTTAAATCTAAGAGCATGATATTAACCTCTAGACCATTGGAGCTTTTATGCCTTGATTTATTTGGACCCATTACACTTTCTAGCCTTGGTGGTAAACAATATGCCTTTGTAATTGTTGATGATTATACTCGGTTTACATGGACACTCTTCCTTAGAAATAAGGATGAGTCATTTAACCAATTTGTTCACGAAAAAGGTTATAACGTCACATCCATAAGAAGTGATCATGGAGGGGAGTTTGAGAATCAAGACTTTCAATTTTATTGCAAAGAAATGGGAATATTTCACAATTTTTTGACTCCTAGAACACCTCAAAAAAATGGAGTTATTGAAAGGAAGAACCGAACACTACAAGAGATGGCAAGAACAATGATCAATGATGCCAAACTTCTAAAGTACTTTTGGGCCGAAGCGATTAATACTTCATGCTACATTCTTAATACAGATTTGGTAAGATCTACTCTTAAGAAAACCCCATATGAACTTTGGAAAGGTAAAAAGCTTAATATAAGTTACTCTCATGTGTTTGGTTGCAAATGCTTTATTTGGAATATAAGAAAAGTCAGTTAGCTAAATTTGATGCTAAAGCGGATGAGGGCATTTTTCTTGGATATTCAAACAATAGCAGAGCCTTTAGGGTGTTCAATAAAAAGTCTCTAGTAGCAGAAAAGTCCATACATGTTGTATTTAAGGAAACTAACTCTACTTCTAAAAATGTCGATATTGTTGATGATGTTGTAGATATAATATAAGAAAAGCAAAATGAGCAAAATGAACACAAATTGATGATCAAAATGAGAATCCAAATGATGAACACGATGATGGAAAAAGAGAAAGGCAAATGTTTGAGACAACAAGTCGAGAACATCAAGACTTACCAAAGGAGTGGAGATTTCACCAATATCATCCATAAGAGGGCATAATTGACAATCCATCCAAGAAGATGATGACTCCGGCAGCTCTGAGAAAATACTTTGGTAATTTAGCCTTTGTTTCTCAGATTGAACCTAAAAATGTTGGTGAGGCTCAAAGTGATGAAAGTTGGCTTCTTGCTATGTAAGAAGAACTTAATCAATTTCAGAGGAACCAAATTTGGAAGCTTTTTCCTAGACCCAAAGAACATTCCATTATTGGAACTAAATGGGTATTTAGAAACAAACTTCATGAACAAAGAAATATAGTTAGAAACAAAGCCAGACTAATTGCTCAAGGTTACAACCAAGAAGAAGGAATTGATTTTGATGAAACTTTTGCACCGGTTGCAAGACTTGAGGCCATTGGAATGTTCTATGCATTTACTTGCTTTAAATATTTTTTGTTATATCAAACGGATGTTAAGAGTGCATTTTTGTATGGTTTCTTAAATGAGGAAGTGTATGTTGAATAACCACCCGGATTTGAAAGCTTTGAAAAATCAAATCATGTGTTTAAACTTTCAAAGCCTTTGTATAGTTTAAAGCAACCTCCTAGAGCTTGGTATGAAAGACTAAGCAACTTTTTGCTTGAGAATGGTTTTTCAAGAGGTAAAGTAGACACTACACTTTTTATTAAAAATAATGCACTTGGTATTCTTGTTGTTCAAATTTATGTAGATGATATAATCTTTGGTGCTACTAATGATTCTATATGTAAAGATTTTGCAAAGATTATGCAAGATGAATTTGAGATGAGTATGATGGGGCAATTAAATTTCTTCTTTGGGCTATAAATCAAACAATGCAAAGATGACATTTTCATCAATCAACGCAAGTATACAAAAGAGCTTCTTAAGAAGTTCAATATGGAAAATGCAAAGGTACGTAAGACTCCAATGAGTACTTCAATTAAACTTGAAAAAGATGAGAAAGGTAAAGATGTTGATATTAGAATGTAATAGAAGCATGATAGGTTCTCTTCTTTATTTAACTGCAAGTAGACTAGATATTCATTTTAGTATGTGTTTTTGTGCAAGATTTCAATCTTATCCTAAAGAGTCTCACTTAATGGGTGTTAAAAGAATATTGAGATATCTAGTGAGAATTTTAAATTTTGGTATTTAGTATCCTAGCATGCTACATTTTATCCTCTTGGTTTTAGTGATGCTGATTTTGCACAAAGTAGAATTGATAGAAAGAGTACATCAGGTACTTGTCAATTTCTAGGTCATGCTTTAATATCATGGTTTAGTAAAAAGCAAATCTTGGTTGCTCTATCAACGACTGAAGCCGAATAAATTGCAGCCGGAAGTTGTGTGGCACAAGTATTATAGATGAAATAACAACTTGCCGATTACGGGTTGAAATTTGATAAAATTCCCATCAAGTGTGATAACACAAGTGTAATAAACCTTTCAAAGAACCCAATTTAGTATTCAAGAACTAAACACATTGAGCTTAGACACCATTTTATAAAAGACCATATGCAAATGGGGACATTATTATGGAGTTTATACCCACAGAAAAGCAACTTGCGGATATCTTTACGAAGCCGCTTAATGAAAATCAATTTTGCTTCATAAGAAGAGAGCTTCGTATGATCGAACCTAACTATTAATTTGATACTCTATATATGTTTGGTTATCATGAATATTTTTAGGTACTTCATTAAAAATTCTGAGTAAAGTATGAATGCATAATTTTTTTTTTGTTTTTTCTATCATTATGTTTCTGCCTCTGCATGTTTTTAAACTATTTTGTATATGTGTTTGCTTTGTTTTTCATTTAAAAGAAAATAAAAAAATATTGTGTTTTTGGTACTTTTGTTTTAAAGAATGTTATATCTTTTAAAAATAAATAAAAACAAAATTAAATTTTCTTGTATTTTTTAATTTCTGTTTTATTTTTATATATTTTTTTTATTTTTTGTGTCTTGTTATTTTTATGGTTGAACTATTCTTTTACAAGTCACCCACCTTTTTCATGATGACAAAAATGGGAAGTACTTGTAAGTTCTAGAGATCTCATGATTATGACTTCTATTATCTTATGATCTCTTTGATATAATCTAATAGTCTTATTGAACATTATTAATGTTCACTCTTGCAGGCTATTAAGATCTCTCTGTGTATTTTGATTGAACAAAGTGCTAAAGAAATTTTAATGTGCTAAATTTACTTTTTCTCTGCAAATAATTTTTTACTGTGTTTCCAGTGAGCTAATCCTTTCTGTCTTTGTCTTAATTAATCCTTTTAGCTCTGATATTTTTCTTTGTTCAGATTGTATATGATCTCCTATGATGTGATTATTAATGTTTACATTCAAATTTCATATGGGGAGCACAAATTTAGGGGGAGTTTAACTGATTGTGATTTATGCTTTAATGTTATGAGAAAATTTTGTTTGAGCATGAAAATTGATGCATAGACTTAGAGGGAGTAATTTTTCATTGCATGAACATTCTATGTGATGAATTTATTAGTTTTGGCATCATCAAAAAAAGGAAGATTGTTAGCTCAAGGTTATTACAATACTCTATTTTGATGATAAACATAAATAATAAATTGAATTATTTATTTTGTAGATTGTGCTAAAGTCTTTTACAGGAATTTAAATGGAGAAATTCATCAAGTGAAGATTCAATTAGTCCTATGGAAGATCAACACTTAAGACATTCTTGAAGAATTGAAGATTTGGTTAGTGTCTTTGAGTATCGTAGGATTTTTTAGTATCTTGTTAAAATAGAAAGAAGATCTATGGCATATTAAGACTATATAAAAATATCTTCTTTAGTTTTCGAATACCTTTCCTCAAGGGTTTTATTTCCTTAAATTAATGTTTGAAATCTTAAAGGGAAGATCTTATTTTACAAATCATATTTCAAGATTTGAATTTTTCAAAGTGTGTTTTAAGAAGTTTTTTTTTTTTTTAGGAAAATAATCTTTGATTTGAAATCTTCTTTTGGAAATAACTTCTCAAAATACTTCCCTTCTTTTTCAAATCTGCCGCCAAACAACCCCTACTCCTTTTCTTCTATTTCTAATGTTAACTTGCTTTCATCTCCAATGACAAGAAAAATTCAGTTTGGGTATAAGACATGTTTTGGTAGAAATCTTCAAGGCATGATAGTGAAAATTATTCTTAAGTTTTATTATTCAAATCCTCTCTTCTCTGTTCTTCTTGCTTTCATGTTTATTTTCTAAAGAGAAGAGAAAATTGATTTTTATGAGAGCTAAAACTAATTTTGTGTTTTTATATTACAAACTCTCTCATCTTGATATCCTTCTTCTTCTTCATGTTTTCATTGTATAAATTCTAAGAGAAGATTATAATCAATCTTTAGAGAGAGATTTTCAAAACTAATATGTTTCATTTATAAAAATCTCTTTCCTAAGCTTAATGTGGTATATCATTCTATCTATTATAAGTTTTGTAAATCTAGAATAGATTAGAACTTTTTAAATCTCAAAATCTGTGGGTGACAGCTTTGTGTAAAGCTTGTTTATAAGAGTTTTCAAGCACCCATCTTATGTAAGTCTTGTAAGTTTGCCGGTTCTTTAGAAAAACTAGGGTTTAAGTTTTCTAGTTCTTTGTCAAAAACTAGAGGTTAAGTTTTGCTTGTTCTTTGCAATAACAAGTTAAATTTTCTAGTTCTTTCAAAAAACTAATAGGGTTAAGTTTCCAGTTCTTTAACAAAAACTAGAAAGTAAGTTTACAAGTTCTTTGCAAAACTTGTAGGTTATGGGTAGTGCTAAGTGTTAGGACTATTTCCATTATAATAGGCTTTAATCTTGCCCTTGAAAAGAGTTTAATAGTAGAGGATCTCAAGATGGTTTCTTGAGGAGTGGATGTAGGCGTGAGAACTGTCGATTCACTATAATTCTTGGTGTTTGATTTTCTCCTCTTATCTTTCCCTTTATGATATTGCTTGTCTCTTCACACTCACACACTTTAATCTAAATGATATGTTGTTATCTTAATCATTCTTGTTGGCTCAAGGGTCAAATATTTATCTCGAGATTTTAATGATTAAAACCAAAACAAATAAATTTAAATTATGTTATTTGTGCTAATAATATTTTTCGCAGATTATATATATGGAAAGATAAATGAACAAGGCAAGTCCTACAATTTCAGGGATCATGAAGACGTTTGAAGACCCTAGTGGTTAGATTTTTTTAGGACTCATTGTAGGATAGAGAGAACATCCAATTATAAGCTCAAAATCAATTTTCTCTCACCTTGTCAAAAGGATTTTTCGAAATATCTCTTTAAATTAAAGCTTTTTCTTTCGTTACTTGATTATCTTATCTAAAATGGAGGAGATCTTGTCTCAAACATTTTTGGTAATAAAAATCTTAGAAAAAGCTTGTTTAGTTTTTTGAAATTTTTTTTAAGGTTCGAAATATTCAATTACCTAAATTAAATAGACTTTGTCTCAAACGATTTTGGTAATAAGAATAAATCGAATAAAATTCTTATGTATGTCATTTTCGGAAACAAATTCTTATGTATGTCATTTAAAGAGATCCAAAGTCTTGATTTTATTTTCTTACCTAAACGAAGGAAGGTTCTATCTTAAATCGTTTTTGGTAAATAAATCTTTCGAAAAAGATTTTCAAATATTTATTTTCGAAAATCTTTGGTTTTAAAGGAAAGTTAGATTTTCTCTTATTCGCTTACCAAAAAGATAGAATGTTGACTCAAAAGATTTGGTAATAAAGATTTTCATATCTTCTAAATATGGAAAGTCAATATTCTGATTTAAAAAGGGAATTTCACTTTCTAAAAACGGGATTCTCATCCCTCTCTATAAAAGGTTTTTCATCCCTAAAAGAGGTGGAGAAAAGAGTTTTCGTTATAAGAGTATTCATCCACTGATTATATCTTTTATCTCTCAAAACTTACTCTCTGCCCCCTTATTTTTTTTCATCTTAATACTTTACGTTTTATCTTTAAAAGAGAAAAGAAATTTTATAACAACTTCTTTTGAAAAACAGTTCTAATTTCTAAAACGATTTTCTAATCTTAAAAACTATTTTTCCTGTGCTTATATTTGCATTTCTGTCTGTCTATTTAGATTCTGTAATCTTTAGTAGACAGGTTTTATTTTGACAAACTTTTGTGAAATATCTTAGGTGAAAAGCTATTGTGAAATAGGTTATCAAGTGACCTTCTCCGTGAGAGATATTCTAATGTCTTGAATTGAGTTTCTGTTCTCTACCAAAAATAGAAAGGGTTGAGGTTAACTAGAACCTTTGGAAAATCTAGTGGGACAAAGGGTAAATCTAGGAGTTGATCTATTGCCTTGTACTGTTGGTCTATCTCTTACCCTTGAAAAGAGATAACATAGTTGAGGATCTCAAGATGAGTCTTGGGGAGTGGATGCAGGCGAGTTAGTGCTGAACCACTATAAATCACTGTGTTGATCTTTTTATTTTCTGAAGTTCTGCATGATACTATTTTACTCACACTTCTATTTATATTTTAGAAATGCTAAAGTTGTTTATGGTTTTGATGTTCTAAAATTGAAATAAGCTTTATCTTTTCTTAACTAGAACTCTGGAATTCTGCTCTGTGAATATACCAAGTTCTAAACTATTCTTCTATTTTCAGTATATTTCACTATTTGGGTTTCTAATCAATTTTCTAAATTTGATTAAAGCTTTGTGAAGCAGTTCAGATTTCAATAACTGTCTCTCACACAGTCTTTCATTTTTTTTTTGTCTAAACTATATAAGGAAGTTTTAATTACAATAGCTTTCCGTCATAAAGAAGTTTTGATATTGAAAAAGACATTGTGAAGCAGATCTAATTGATAGCTGTACTTTGCAAAGTCTTTTTATTTTCTGAATAGAATATTGTGAGAAAGTTCTAATTATAATAACTTACTATCACTAATGCATTATTTTTCTGCTGCAACAGAATTCTGAGTTTTGTTTTTAAAGCTAATTTTTTATTTTTAGAAAACCCAATTCACCCCCCCTCTTGGGTTGTGCCATACATATTCGGGACCCACAATTCTATGTTCTAAGTTGTTGAATCTTTATGATTATTATTGCTTCAAACTGAAACTGTTTCTGAGTTACAGAGTTTCCCAATTTAGTGAGCTATTTTTAGACTTATTGATTGGTTGAGTATTATGAATAATCTTTTTTACTTAAGTGAGTTATATGATTTTAAATCTGCAAAATTATCTGAAACTATTGTGCTTCTGCTGTGGTTGAAAAAGGTCTTTAAAGTTTAAGTTTTTATAAATCACAATTCACCCCCCCCCTCTTGTGTATAGCCTATCAGGACTTACAGTGTCAAATTAACTCCTGCTACATGTATGGAATGTGTGGTTGGAAATTAATTTTTGGGCCGTGTCAAATTAATTTTTGCTACATGTATGGAATGTGTGGTTAGAAATTAATTTTTGGACCATGTCCAATTAATTTATGCATGTATAAAACGCCTATTTAGAAATTAATTCTTGGACTCTGTCTTTCTTGCTTTAGCACATCCACTCTGATCTATTAAGATGAGGGGTGTAAGGACCCACTTGAAAACTATTATGTTGGATTTCTCCACATCTGGTTTTGTCTAGGATTTATTAAGGCCTTCAGGTTTGAGTGGGATGCTCGTTATGGACCTGGAGACCCCTGTAGTCGAGGCTTGATCGCTGCTTTAGTCGAGTGATACCACTGGCAGAACTAGCCACAACTGATACCGCTGGCATGTTAGCACCCCTAGCTACGCCTTGGCTAAAGGAAGGTCTAGCACTAGCTGAACTACTAGCACCTCTGAATCTCTTGCTTTCTGACTGATAACTACTGGGTGCACTCTGAGTCTGGTCTTTCCTCTACTGAGACCGCTGGCGTCTGGTACGCTGACTGGCCTGAATTCGCTCTATCTCCTGAGCTGCCTCTACCAAAGCTGAGAACTCTCTGAATCTGGAAGCTACCACTCCCATCTGAATCTCATCATTCAGGCCTTCCTGAAACTTTTTACACCTCTCGGCTTCTGTAGCCACTATCCCCTTACCATACCTACTGAGCCTAGTGAATTCTCGCTCATATTCGGCAACTGACATTCTGTTCTGCCTCAGGTATAAGAATTCTTTCCTTCTTGCATCTAGGTAAGCCTCTGTAATGAACTTTTTCTTAAATTCATCCAAGAAGAATTGCCATGTACGCTGTTCTGCTGATACCCGATGCTGAACAGTAGTCCACCATGTATATGCCTCATCTATGAGCAATGATGTGGCACAAACCAACTTATCCTCTGGTGTACATTGTAATTGTTCCAGAACTCTCGATGTCCCATCTAACCAATACTCAGCTCTTTCTGGACTATCATCCTTGTTAGCACTGAATTCTTTCGCCCCATATTTCTGAAGCTTCTCTAGTGGGGGCTTTCTTTCTCTTTCTACTACTATTGGTGCTTGAGGCATCACCCCTGCAATCTGTCTAAAAGTATCCGCAAGTTGCTTTAACAACACCTCTTGACCTGGTGCTACTGGAGCCTCACCCTCCACTGCTCTGGAGGCGTGTGACTCACTCTCACCTTCCTGTGACATCCTCCTAAAAGAATAACAACTGCTTAGTTCATCAGGGTAGACATGGCATGTACACTATACTGACTTATGCATGCAAGCCCGGGGAAACTAAACCTAGGGCTCTGATACCAAAATTTGTAACATCCCTTCCCGGTCCACCCGTGAACCCGAATGAACCGGACCGAGACGTTACAAACTGGTTGACTGTATGGCCTGACATGCTGAAATCATAATGTATGTTGAATATAATAGCTTGCTGATGTTATATACAAAAATAATGTAATTTAATTTACAAAACATGATACTAGTGTTAAAATGAAATGGGCCCAACTGAGTGCCCGGTACATGCCATAAAAAGGGTAGACAAAGATACATATTAAAATGAGTAGCTACCCTGAAGACTGAGTCTTCTATAGATGAACTGCAGCAGTTGCAAGCTGACTCTCTATGGTCCAATCTCAAAACCTGCGAGTTAAACAGGTAACTCGCTGAGCAATAAAGCTCAGTGGATATCTCAACATATAAAGAAACAATTAAGCACATACATAGATAGAAATAGGCATGTAAATGCATATGGAAAACTAAACATATAAGCACATATAGCATAATTCTTTCCTTATACCTTGATTATCTTTCGTACTGTTTATAATACTGTATGATTCATGAAATGTTATGTCAAGATATTTGGATGGCTCCATAAGGTTATAGTGAAACCGAAGTGATAAGAAAAACTGTATGAAACTGGATGAATACTGTATGCTTGGCTGCTATGGCCCATATAATCATATCCACTCAACGGCCTGTAGCCGGAGTATCAAACTGTATGAGGTGCAGATCTGCTATCCTATGTCGCGACATAGCCTTATCTACATGGTTTCTACCTAACCTCAATGGAGCATAATGTTGGTATGTCAATAATATCACACAACATCATAGTCATAGTTCATAACTTCATAATTCATAATGTATATTTGATTTCACATCATTTGCATGCTTGAATGTTGTTTTGATACATGTTCTAATGTTGCATTTGATGTTAAAATGATTGGAGGCATATAAGTGAAGCAAAGGAATACAATTGCATTGAAAAAGAAGTCCAAAAGTGCATGAAAACACAAGTCGCGAGCGCGTACTTCAAAGTCGCGAGCGCGTAGAATGCAAAATGAGAGACAGTGAGTTATCGGGCACAGGTCGCGAGCGCGTATTTGAAAGTCGCGAGCGCGAGAAGTGCCAAATGAGAGACAGTGAGTTCTCAGGCTAAATTCGCGAGCGCGCGATGAAGGTCGCGAGCGCTTACAGGCCAAGGGCCAAGTACGCGAGCGCGCACTTCAAAGTCGCGAGCGCGAGATGTGCCAAATGAAAGTCAGAGAGTTTGCGAGCACAAGTCGCGAGCGCGCACTTGAAAGTCGCGAGCGCGAGATGTGCCAAATGAGAGTCAGAGAGTTTCAGGTGAAAGTCGCGAGCGCGCATGTGAAAATCGCGAGCGCGAGAAGGCAACGCGAACTCGTCATGCAAGTCGCGCGCGCGCTTCCAGCCTGCACTGTCTGTACTCTTTTGGTCATATCTCTCAATATACAACTCCCATTTGGATGATTCAAAAACCAATGTAAAGCTAACACATAGAGGAACAAATAACTCTTCTATGACACTTCCTAATTCCATCATTAAATGGGGTCAAAATCAAGGTGAAGTTACTGGTAAAATTTCCAGCAAAACCTGTTTCAACATAACTCACTATTTACTTCATTTATTCAATACTTCCCCTATTTTCCCCTGTTTTCTCACCATTACCAGTCCTCCCACTCAACATTAAGCAAGATTGTCTCAATAGCAACACACCACACAAATCTCATACAAAGAAAATGAACTAATAACAAGAGATATCAAACCTTTACTCCAAAAGCTTGAGCTCCTCTTTAACTTCTTTTCTCTACACTCTTAGAACTCCCTTCACCTATAAATAAGAATTCTTATGAATTCTAAAATAATAACACCAAATGATTCAATTATGAACTTCAAGCAGGTTTACTTACTTGGATAAAAGAGAAGTTGAAGTTAAGGCTTGACTACCATTAAAATTGAAAGTAAGGTGGAAGAGGAAAGGAAGAAGATGAAGATAAACATGAAAATGGGAAAGTGAAATGGGTATTACGGGTAGGCCATCAAAAATCAAAGGATTTTATGGAAAACTTCCTAAATGGTACCTCAATTGTTAACAGGTTACTACTAAAGACCCAAGCTTGATCTTTTTCTCTCAATCAAGTAACTCCACTTAATAACCCATTCTACCCCAACCGGGTTTGGTTCAACTCGACTCAACTCGACTACTTGACTCTATGCTAAGACTCGACTCGGAGTAGGATGTCACAATTCTCCCCTCCTAAATAAAAACTTCGTCCCGAAGTTTACCTGTTATGAACAACTGCGGATACTGTTGTCGCATGGTGTCTTCAGATTCCCAAGTTGCTTCTTCTGTCTTATGATTCCTCCAAAGAACTTTTACCAATGCTATTTTCTTGTTCCGCAATTCCTTAGTTTCTTTGGCTAAGATCTGAACTGGTTCTTCTTCGTAGGTGAGATCCGGCTGAATTTCAATCTCTTCTGCTGATAACACATGTGATGGGTCTGATCTGTATCTTCTTAACATGGATACGTGAAAGACATTATGAATTCGATCTAAGGTTAAAGGTAACGCTAGGCGATAGGCTAATGGTCCTACGAGTTCAACAATCTCGTATGGACCAATGAACCTAGGGCTAAGCTTACCCTTTCGTCCAAACCTTAAGATCTTTTTCCATGGTGAAACTTTCAGAAATACTTTATCACCCACCGAGTACTTAATATCCTTTCTCTTTAAATCAGCATAAGACTTCTGTCGATCACTTGCTTCTTTCAGCCGTTTTTTGATGATTTCCACTTTCTCTTCTGTTTCTCTAACCAAATCTGGGCCCAAAATCTTCTTCTCACTCAGTTCTGTCCAACACACAGGGGTCCTGCATTGTCTACCATACAATGCTTCATATGGTGCCATCTTAATGCTCGATTGGTAGCTGTTGTTGTAGGCAAACTCCATGAGAGGTACATATCTGTCCCAACTGCCTTCAAATTCTATAACACATGATCTCATCATGTCTTCTAGAATTTGAATGACTCTCTCTGATTGGCCATCTATTTGAGGATGAAATGCAGTACTGAAATGCAATCTCGTCCCTAATGCTTCCTGCAGTTTACCCCAAAACTTCGATGTAAACCTTGGATCACGATCAGATATAATGGATGATGGAACTCCATGTAGTCGAACTATTTCGCTCACATACATGTCTGCTAACTTGTCCAGAGAATAGTCCATCCGAATTGGTAAAAAGTGTGCGGACTTAGTTAATCTGTCCATGATCACCCATACTGCATCATGCTTCCGCTGCGTCTGAGGTAATCCAGTAACAAAATCCATCGTGATCTGATCCCACTTCCATGTTGGCACTGTTATTGGATGAAGTAACCCAGATGGCAGTTGATGTTCTGCTTTTACTTGTTGACATGTTAAACATCTTGTTACAACATGTCCGATATCTTTCTTCATGCCCGGCCACCAATAGCCTTTCTTCAAATCTTGATACATCTTGGTACTGCCTGGATGCATTGTATGTGGACTGTTATGAGCTTCATGCAGAATCTTTTGTCTAAGCTCCCCTATCTGAGGTACAACAACTCTGTCTTCATAGAATAAGACTCCACTGTTATCCAATCTGAATTTCCCACCATGATCTTCCTGTACTTGTTTTACCCATAGTGCTATTTGTGCATCCTTCTTCTGTGCCTCTGCAACTTCTTGAACCCAAGATGGCTGTACTTGCATCTGTGCTAGAATAACTCCCTGCTGTTGCAACTCCATGCTAATTCTCATTGCTCTCAAAGCAAACAATGATTTGCGGCTAAGGGCATCAGCTACCACGTTAGCTTTGCCCGGATGGTAATTAATGACATAGTCATAATTAGCCAGAATCTGCATCCACTTCCGTTGTCTTGTATTCAAATCTCTCTGTGTCGATAAATACTTTAAACTCTGATGATCTGTGTAAATGTAACACTTTTCACCATACAGATAATGCCGCCATACTTTGAATGCTAGAACAATTGCTGCCAGTTCTAAATCATGGGTTGGATAATTCAATTCATGTGGTTTCAATTGTCTGGAGACATAAGCTACCACTTTCCTATCTTGCATGAGTACACATCCTAACCCAGTATGAGAGGCATCACTGTAAATCTCAAAGTCTTTACCTGACACTGGCTGAGTCAACATTGGTGCTTCAGTCAACTTTTTCTTCAAAGTGTCAAAACTCTGCTGACATCTATCATCCCATTGGAATACAACCTCTTTCTTCAATAATCTTGTTAAAGGTGATGTAATGATGGAGAATCCCTTTACGAACCTTCTGTAATAACCGGCTAAACCCAGAAAACTTCGAACTTCTGTGACGTTTCTGGGTGGTCTCCAATCAACAATAGCTTCAATCTTATGAGGATCCACCCTGATACCCTCCGATGACACCACATGTCCTAAGAAAGAAACTTCTTCCAGCCAAAACTCACACTTACTGAGCTTGGCATACAACTGTTTATCCCTCAGTATCTGAAGTACAATCCGCAAATGTTTATCATGTTCGACCTTATCTCTGGAGTAGACCAAAATGTCATCTATAAACACCACCACAAACTGATCTAGATATGAATGAAACACGCAGTTCATGAGATCTATGAAAACCGCTGGTGCATTTGTGAGACCGAATGGCATGACTAAAAATTCATAGTGACCATATCGGGTCCTGAATGCAGTCTTAGCGATATCTTCTTCCTTTATCCGCAACTGATGGTATCCCGACCTAAGGTCGATCTTAGAAAACATACCTGCACCTTTTAACTGATCAAACAAATCATCGATTCGAGGTAATGGATACTTATTCTTGATTGTCAGTTTGTTCAGCTGTCTGTAGTCAATGCACAATCTGAATGATCCATCTTTCTTCTTTACAAATAACACCGGTGCTCCCCAAGGTGATACACTGGGTCTGATAAAGCCTTTATCCAGTAACTCCTGTAGCTGAATCTTTAACTCTTTTAGCTCTGCTGGTGCCATTCTGTAAGGTGCAATTGATACTGGTGCTGCTCCAGGATAGACATCTATAGTAAACTCCACTTCCCTCCTTGGTGGTAACCCTGGTAACTCTTCTAGAAATACATCTGGATAATCACACACTGTTGGTATGTCTTGCACTTCTGACTGTTCTTTCTCTGCTTGTAATGCACATACCAAGTATGCTTCACAACCCTTCTGAATTAATCTCTTTGCTGCCATGGCTGATATCACATTACCCAGAAACTCTCGCCGCTTCCCGACTACTGTAATCTCTTCCCCTGCTGTTGTATATAATGTCACCCTTTTCTTTGCACAATCAACTATAGCCTGATGTCTGGATAGCCAATCCATACCCAAAATAACATCAAATTCTCTAAATGGCAACTCCATCAGATCTCCTGGAAACTCTTTTCCATGAATAACAATTGGACATCCTTCGACCACTGTATGAGTTTGTACTACATCTCCTAATGGATTGGTAACTACCATACCCTGACTCACATATGCAACTTCTAACCCTTTAACCCAAGGTTTAGGTACACTAATGTATGAATGAGATGAGCCAGGATCAATTAAAGCATAAACTGTATGATCACATAAGGAAAACTCACCAACTATTACATCTGGAGCTTCCTCATCTTCCCTGGTTCGCATAGCATAGACCCTGGCTGGACCTCTTGTATGCGGTCTGTCCACAGTCTCTGACTGCTGTCTCTGCCCTCCGGAGCTTTCACCTCTCCCTCTGCCTGCTATGAACTGTGTAGGAACTTTTGCCCTCTTCGGACAATCCTTCTTCTGATGGTCTGATGCTCCGCATATCCAGCATTTACCAGTCATCAACCAACAATCTCCACCATGCCGTCTGCCACAATGCTCACAAGGTGGAAAAGTATAACCGACTGACTCTGCACCTCTACTGGTGCCTCTACCAGTTCCTCTGCCTGAACCTCGACTACCACCGGCAGAACTAGCCACAACTGATACCGCTGGCATGTTAGCACCCCTAGCTGCGCCTTGGCTAAAGGAAGGTCTAGCACTAGCTGAACTACTAGCACCTCTGAATCTCTTGCTTTCTGACTGATAACTACTGGGTGCACTATGAGTCTGGTCTTTCCTCTGCTGAGACCGCTGGCGTCTGGTACGCTGACTGGCCTGAATTCGCTCTATCTCCTGAGCTGCCTCTACCAAAGCTGAGAACTCTCTGAATCTGGAAGCTACCACTCCCATCTGAATCTCATCATTCAGGCCTTCCTGAAACTTTTTACACCTCTCGGCTTCTGTAGCCACTATCCCCTTACCATACCTACTGAGCCTGGTGAATTCTCGCTCATATTCGGCAACTGACATTCTGTTCTGCCTCAGGTATAAGAATTCTTTCCTTCTTGCATCTAGGTAAGCCTCTGTAATGAACTTTTTCTTAAATTCATCCAAGAAGAATTGCCATGTACGCTGTTCTGCTGATACCCGATGCTGAACAGTAGTCCACCATGTATATGCCTCATCTATGAGCAATGATGTGGCACAAACCAACTTATCCTCTGGTGTACATTGTAATTGTTCCAGAACTCTCGATGTCCCATCTAACCAATACTCAGCTCTTTCTGGACTATCATCCTTGTTAGCACTGAATTCTTTCGGCCCATATTTCTGAAGCTTCTCTAGTGGGGGCTTTCTTTCTCTTTCTACTACTATTGGTGCTTGAGGCATCACCCCTGCAATCTGTCTAAAAGTATCCGCAAGTTGCTTTAACAACACCTCTTGACCTGGTGCTACTGGAGCCTCACCCTCCACTGCTCTGGAGGCGTGTGACTCACTCTCACCTTCCTGTGACATCCTCCTAAAAGAATAACAACTGCTTAGTTCATCAGGGTAGACATGGCATGTACACTATACTGACTTATGCATGCAAGCCCGGGGAAACTAAACCTAGGGCTCTGATACCAAAATTTGTAACATCCCTTCCCGGTCCACCCGTGAACCCGAATGAACCGGACCGAGACGTTACAAACTGGTTGACTGTATGGCCTGACATGCTGAAATCATAATGTATGTTGAATATAATAGCTTGCTGATGTTATATACAAAAATAATGTAATTTAATTTACAAAACATGATACTAGTGTTAAAATGAAATGGGCCCAACTGAGTGCCCGGTACATGCCATAAAAAGGGTAGACAAAGATACATATTAAAATGAGTAGCTACCCTGAAGACTGAGTCTTCTATAGATGAACTGCAGCAGTTGCTAGCTGACTCTCTACGGTCCAATCTCAAAACCTGCGAGTTAAACAGGTAACTCGCTGAGCAATAAAGCTCAGTGGATATCTCAACATATAAAGAAACAATTAAGCACATACATAGATAGAAATAGGCATGTAAATGCATATGGAAAACTAAACATATAAGCACATATAGCATAATTCTTTCCTTATACCTTGATTATCTTTCGTACTGTTTATAATACTGTATGATTCATGAAATGTTATGTCAAGATATTTGGATGGCTCCATAAGGTTATAGTGAAACCGAAGTGATAAGAAAAACTGTATGAAACTGGATGAATACTGTATGCTTGGCTGCTATGGCCCATATAATCATATCCACTCAACGGCCTGTAGCCGGAGTATCAAACTGTATGAGGTGCAGATCTGCTATCCTATGTCGCGACATAGCCTTATCTACATGGTTTCTACCTAACCTCAATGGAGCATAATGTTGGTATGTCAATAATATCACACAACATCATAGTCATAGTTCATAACTTCATAATTCATAATGTATATTTGATTTCACATCATTTGCATGCTTGAATGTTGTTTTGATACATGTTCTAATGTTGCATTTGATGTTAAAATGATTGGAGGCATATAAGTGAAGCAAAGGAATACAATTGCATTGAAAAAGAAGTCCAAAAGTGCATGAAAACACAAGTCGCGAGCGCGTACTTCAAAGTCGCGAGCGCGTAGAATGCAAAATGAGAGACAGTGAGTTATCGGGCACAGGTCGCGAGCGCGTACTTGAAAGTCGCGAGCGCGAGAAGTGCCAAATGAGAGACAGTGAGTTCTCAGGCTAAATTCGCGAGCGCGCGATGAAGGTCGCGAGCGCTTACAGGCCAAGGGCCAAGTACGCGAGCGCGCACTTCAAAGTCGCGAGCGCGAGATGTGCCAAATGAAAGTCAAAGAGTTTGCGAGCACAAGTCGCGAGCGCGCACTTGAAAGTCGCGAGCACGAGATGTGCCAAATGAGAGTCAGAGAGTTTCAGGTGAAAGTCGCGAGCGGGCATGTGAAAATCGCGAGCGCGAGAAGGCAACGCGAACTCGTCATGCAAGTCGCGCGCGCGCTTCCAGCCTGCACTGTCTGTACTATTTTGGTCATATCTCTCAATATACAACTCCAATTTGGATGATTCAAAAACCCATGTAAAGCTAACACATAGGGGAACAAATAACTCTTCTATGACACGTCCTAATGCCATCATTAAATGGGGTCAAAATCAAGGTGAAGTTACTGGTAAAATTTCCAGCAAAACCTGTTTCAACATAACTCACTATTTACTTCATTTATTCAATACTTCCCCTGTTTTCCCCTGTTTTCTCACCATTACCAGTCCTCCCACTCAACATAAAGCAAGATTGTCTCAATAGCAACACACCACACAAATCTCATACAAAGAAAATGAAAAAATAACAAGAGATATCAAACCTTTACTCCAAAAGCTTGAGCTCCTCTTTAACTTCTTTTCTCTACACTCTTAGAACTCCCTTCACCTATAAATAAGAATTCTTATGAATTCTAAAATAATAACACCAAATGATTCAATTATGAACTTCAAGCAGGTTTACTTACTTGGATAAAAGAGAAGTTGAAGTTAAGGCTTAACTACCATTAAAATTGAAAGTAAGGTGGAAGAGGAAAGGAAGAAGATGAAGATAAACATGAAAATGGGAAAGTGAAATGGGTATTACGGGTAGGCCATCAAAAATCAAAGGATTTTATGGAAAACTTCCTAAATGGTACCTCAATTGTTAACAGGTTACTACTAAAGACCCAAGCTTGATCTTTTTCTCTCAATCAAGTAACTCCACTTAATAACCCATTCTACCCCAACCGGGTTTGGTTCAACTCGACTCAACTCGACTACTCGACTCTATGCTAAGACTCAACTCGGAGTAGGATGTCACAGGTGTGTTGATCATCAATAGTCCTCACATTTCATGACCATGGAGATGAGATAGATTTTAATGCCATCAAGAGTTTTAAGGACTTGTCTAATCTCAAAAGGTACGACTGGGGCATCGCAATCTTATGCGCCATTTATGAGGATATGTGCCGCATTTCTCAAGGTGAATTGTCTCTCGGCGGGACACACTTTTTGTGGGAGATAATAACTAAAATTTTCTTCAACTTAATTTCACCCATTGTCCCTCAATTATTCACATATTATGTTGGCGTACCAGAATTTCAATTTGTTACACAAAAAAACCAAATCTTTAATTTATATTACAGTAAAATGCATCCATTAGTTTAACCATTTGACATTAGATAGAAAGCTAATGTGGAGCTTCGGAAACATAAAAGTGGACAAGTCTACCTTACCAGTCCTGTCAAATCGGCTTCTTTAATTTCTCTCTCATGGCTGCTATATTATCTCTCTTGCCCTTTCCTCTTTTCGATTTTATCTAAATCAACTTGTCATCTCCATCTTAACTAGGAATTATTATTTTCAGAAGAAACAAAATCCAAATAAACTGTAAAAGGGATAACAATATCAAAAACAAAACCCTATCAGTATTTTTGCTGAAACTAAAACATAAAAACAAATAAGATTAAAAAGAACAAAAAAGAAAGAAAAAGCAAAAAAAAAAAAAAAACCCCAAAGCAATATCTAAAAAAGAAAACTCTATAAGTCTCATGCGGCAAAACTCCAAGTAGTCCATCCATGCTGTACCAGAAGGCCCAAATACACTCCGCCTGCTAATATGAGAGATGGCTCGTGCATCTCTTTATACGAGACATCGATAGGGGCCACAGGTAGCGTGTATTCTACCTTTTAGTACACCATGGGCAGATTACTTGGAGTTTTACCGCATGCGACTAACTCTTCCTCATCTCTTTGGGAATCATCCTTAACTTATTTCAGCCCATCCCTCCTTGCAGGACCATACACACACTGACATCTGGACCGCTAGCCACATTCACTCACAAGATTCGAGCAAACCAGTGCCTACTTCTATCTTTGTCTGCTCGTCATCGGAGAGGCTATACTGACTACCAAATGTCTTATGGTTTATACACCCGGTTACCAATCATCCGCCGTCCAACTTTCACCACCCGTATATGGCCTTATTCCTCCGTTTCTTGAAGACATCAATAGGGTAAGTTCTTTGTTTAATTTCTTATAAATGCATTTATTAGAAATGATCTTTTAAATGCTATGATTGTACTTATTCGAAAGGGTCTTCTAAGTACTAGGCTCTTAACTCATTTACTTTGTTTTGTAGTTATCGATTGACTGGGGCCGACACACATATGAGATAGGTGTGAGAACTCATGTGATGTTGGCCAACACTCTTAGCACTCTTGCACTAACAAGGGACTCTGATGAGGGTGGATCCACCGCTGACCCTCTGTAGCATGATCAGAGCCATCGCGTAAGAGGCAGTTGCCTGCTCCTTAGCCACCTCGTGGGCACCTATTAGTTCATTTCTATTTTTTTTTTCTCTGTTTCATTTTTCAAATTGATATTCTATCCGTAGACTTGTTAGTATAACACTTAATTGCATGTTTGTGCATTCAATTGCATGCTTTGAATCACATAAGCATAAATCCCCAATTTAAGGTTTAACTATAACATAAACTCTTAAACCCCCAAATCATTACTCAATTCATGCATGGTTAGTTAATTAGATATCGCATACAAGTTAAGCATGTAAAAGACACAAGTATAGGTTCGACCTCTCTAAGGGTCATGCCTTGCTATAGTCTTTTTCATGCATTTCTCACTTAGTCGTCTAACATATATTTATTTAGTGTTATTCATACCTCATTACATGCATTTAGGTGTGCCTAGTTACAGTTAGCTCTTTACTAAAGTCATGCATACATCTTAAGTTAAGTTTCAACTAAAGTAAGCTCAATGTACATATATAGATCATACCACTTAAAGTACCATGATCTAATTAACTATACAATGTGTTAACATCTTAATCACACAAAGTTAGCAATCATACATGATGGACTAAACCATATGTGCATCCGGCCTCTATAATAAAAATTACATACATCACTCAACTTAAGTCCATAATCATACTAAATCATTACTAACCTCTAATTGCACGATAGAACGCTCAATTTTGAAAATCAGGCCTTTCCTTTACATATTGACTTTCGAAGGTTCGCCCCTTTCTACAGACACACAATATAAAAACTCGAAATTAAAATGCAATAATCAACTATTATAATGTAAATCATCATGCTAAAACATAATATGAAATCAAATTTGTGAAATTCCTTACGATTTGCGATATGGAAGCATATCTTATTTGTGGAAGCCTCTTTGTGACTCTAGCTCAATTCCACCAAGAACAGTTGTTTAGTTCAATAATACTAATTCCTAAAACACTTATTTAGTTACTTTAATTTATGTTTTAATGGTGGAAATCTATGGACGAGAAGAACATTGTAGTTTTTTTTTCTTTCTATGCGTTTAGGAGAAAGGAGATGCCACTCTCTTGATCTATAAGAGGCTTCAGCCTCTTTTTAGTTTTAGGTTTTTTTTTTTTTTTTTTTATCCTCCTTAAATTGACACACACCCTAGGAAAATAGGCAAAAATATTTAAAAATTCATTTAATTAATATAGATTAGTAAAAACCAATTTTAACTTAAAGTAAATACTAATAAATATTAGTAAATCATATTTTAACAAATAAATACTGAATAAATAGAAAAAAATCATATTAATTTAGAAAAATTAGGAAAAATCAAATTAATATCATTTTGAGGCCTAATTTCATTGTAATTAGTGCAATTAGAGCTTTATCAAATTAATTTCCATAATTTAGCTTCCTAAGGTACAACTTCACAAATTTCAATTCAAAAATCATTTTTATGCATAAATGATCATTATCTAACATGTAATGCATAAATCACAATCAACAATCAATAATTATAAAAGTAACTTATCTGGTTTGAAAATCATACCAAAATCCTAATTTGGTACCAATTAGTGTAAGGCCCCTCTTGAGCGCCATGGGAAAGATCCGAAGGATGGGTCAATCCAGACAGGTTCACTGGTCGGTTTCTCACGGACCGGTAGGAACTCCTTACAATTGCTTTTGTTTTTGGCCCCTATATCGCTTAGATTGATTGGATTTGGCTCTTTAGAGCGCTTTAGATGTGTTTAGAGTCGCCAATTTACTTTGTTTTTGTTTTCTGAGAAAATATAAGGCAAAAATCCTATGTTCGACTCCAATTAATTACGACAATGGATAAAATGCACTAGCCTCAAAACATTAGATTTGAGGACTAGGTTTTGGGCTCTTTTCGTAGAATCAATGGTTTGGAATTAATCAAATAATCAAAATATTATTTTGTGTGAATGCCAGATTATCAGTGCATGATCATACTTTGGATGCATCAATAATATGATATGGACAAAGCATTAAAAGTATAAATAAGCATAAAGGTGTAATTCGGAGGGGATCTCGACTCTAGCCTTGTTTATCGAGGATTCTGGGTCTTGCGACACTTTTTCCTAGATCCTGACCAATCGAGGGCCCACTACCTAGGCTAAAATCCTAAATATGCCTTTTACCTCGTTTGAATGAGGATCAGGGCGAACAAAGTTCTACCACTGATTAGAACTATAGGGTTTTGATATGGTGTCATTCTTAGAATGGGCTTAAAGGGTGCTGGATGGATTGGGCTTGAGTGCCAAAGGGATTGAGTTTAGCATGCGGTAGGTGCCGGATTGACGGGCTTGACAGGCATAAGGTCCCGAAAGGACTGGGCTTAATTGACAAACATTAGGTTTAGTGTTTATATCCTAGGTCAGTGAGGGATTTGAAGGTTAGGTGAGCAAACGTATGGTTACGGAGCTCCACTGTCTGTCTTTCGCGATCAAAGAGATCGAGTCTTGCTCCATATATGCTAAGGATGGTCATGACGACTTGATTACATCTTCATATTAATCAATATTAATTAATTAATTACTTAGTTATAGCTTTGGACCAAAGTGTGGTTGAAAGTCAAAAGAATCGGCTTTTGAGTACAAAGTCGGATTTTCAGCTCGATTAAGGAAAACGAGTAAAAATTATTGCAAAATTATTTTGGTAGAAGATTCATTGTTTTTATTTGAATAGAAGTGTAAGTTCTAAATGTCAAAATTATTGCCACATAAATACATGGTTGGCCCTTATTTGTATGTTCAATGGCTATATGTCCACTTTTATCATTGCAAACGTGGCCACAACTATTGATGTAAGGAACGAAGATATGTTAAGCCTAGTTAGATTTTGCAACCGATCACATTTTGTGTTTAAAAGCACCGGCGTGTTGAGATTTGAAAAAAAATTGGATTATTATTAGTACTATTTTGGCCACATAGGTGGAAAAGATAGATAAAAAGTCGTGAGCAAACACCAAAAAAAAAATAGTGTACAACTTGAAGAGTTGTAGTCTTCTGTTGCTAATTTGAGGCACTTTGACAAAGAAATCGGTCAGTACTATGAGGTTCCTAAAACACTTGCTTCTACTAATGGTGGCCAAGAAGATGCAAACGTTGTTCTTAGGAAGTAAACAATGATGATGACCAATGTTACCAAAGCCTAAAAGACGTGTCTGATCCTGCAATGCTTGAAGACAGTACTGCTGAGAGGCAATCTAAACTCATTTTTGCTTCATTACCTATAGGATTCAAGTCTGAAGGATACAAAATAGTGACCATTTGTGGATATGATGTGGCCGATTTAGGTATTATAGAGAAGTGAATAGATTTTCTCTGAATTAAATTATTAACTGTAGTTTAGTCTTATATGTGGCCAAAATTTAGAAGTCGATGAGTCTGATTATAAACTCAAAAAATTTGGCTCCAAATTTCATTTCATTTTGGCCACAACGTATTGAATTGGCACTACTTTTAGAATTTCAGTTAAATTTTGAGGAACTTGATGCTTTTCATGTTGAATTTGAATTGAAAAACTATAAAGCCAGAATTTTAGTCTTCCCTCCTTTTTCCCCAAAAATTTTGGGAATTTCATGAATAAGATCAAAATTTTGGCTTTCAATTTGGCTCCAAATGTAAAATGCTTCTAGCGTTACAACAGAAATATGGAAGGTTTGAATTTTTATTAAAAAAAGTGACGCCTCAATTCATGCAAGTAGGCCATTAATGCACTTCTTGGGATTGTCTTTGTTTCAGTTATTGTGTTCATTTGGGACTGTCCTTGTGTCAGTTATTGTTCTCGTAATTAATGGCGAAATTAAGACTTATTAAAGGCATTTGAGGAAGAAAATTCAATTAACTAACTTTCTTAATCCAATAGATTTTTCTATTTTCTCTAAATAAAGAGAACGAAGGAAGTATAAATTGTTTTACGGAAGCAAACAAAACTAAAAAAATTAATGAGAATTAAATCCGTAAACTCAAAAAAATAAATTTATGTCTATAAATTTTCGTGATTTTCATTCCAAAAAAATATGAACTATTATTGAGAAGGAAGAAAATACTAAATGGATATAATTTTACAGTTTTTGATTAATTTAATTTTGATCGGGAGGTCCGGAATTACGATCTCACAACCTTAAAGACAACACTATACTATTGAAACAAAACTTGAAACCTTGTCATTTCAGTCGTCGAGGTAAAGAAGAAGAATCACTAGGCAAAGGAGAGGGGAAAACCTCAGATATGCTATCCCAGGAAAGATTACCATCCTTTCTCGGCCTTCTATCTAAGAAAGCTGGCTTAATAGGCGTTCCTTCCATTTCAACTTTGCACGTTAACATTGCAACAATCTCTGACATTGGAGGTCTCAAATTAGCATGAGGTTGAAGGCAAAACAAAGCTACACGAATTGTTTGGAACACATCTTTCTCCACAAATCCACATTCTCGAATTCTAGGATCCACTAAATCAATTGCATTGGACATCTCATATAATTTCCATGCCTATAAGCAAAATAAACATCATGTAAGAATTATATTTAAAAATGGTTTAAACAAAAGAATTATATTTGAAAAATAAATATTGTTTAAGAAATAACTTTTTATTCAATAGTAATTGTTTTCAAAATTAGGATTTTACGAGTTTAAACTCTAGGTAGCAAGCCTTTTAAACTAAGAGTATATTTGGTTCAACTCTTTCATAGTTGACAATTGATATATATCCTACAGTAGGCTAAACATACTCGGAAAGGATTTTGATCAAACAATAACTACTAATTGATAGAAGTCTTAATAAATTATTATTTAAAAAAAGCTCATAATAACAACTTACGTATTCAGGAAGGTATTGCATTTCTGATGGTAAACTTAGATCTGTATTTTTTCTGCAGCTAATAATTTCAAGTATAAGTACTCCAAAGCTATAGATATCTGCCTTTTCTGATAATTCTCCTCTAATGGCATACTCAGGGGCTGTGTAACCTCTGAATGACAGCAACACAACATTTATAATGAAAATATAATTTCAAAATAAAAGTAGAAGAAGAGAAAGGAAGGACATCATAAAACAAAAACAAAGGAAGGACATCATAGGACAACACAACATTTTATAGTTGCGATTTATTTATACCAAACAAGGAATAAGAAATCTATGAAATTCAATTACAAAGATGACTTTATAGAATAAAGACAAACTGTATTAGTTTCTCTTTTTTATTTTTTGTTTGTTCCATACCTGATTCTCATAGTTAATAATATCATGTTAATGTGTGTTTGGTATTATAAATATTGTGAAAATGAAATTTTACAACTAAAATGAAATAAAAAAAAAGATACTACTTACAAAGTTCCAGCAAATGTTGTGCTAAGGTAAGCTTGATCTTCGGGAAAGAATCTTGCAAGACCAAAATCTCCAATCTTGGGTTGGAATTTATCATCAAGAAGAATATTACTAGCTTTAATATCTCTATGAACAATTCTTAGGTGTGAATCCTCATGTAAGTATTGCAATCCTCTAGCAATCCCTAAAATTATATTGAATCTTGTGTTCCAATCCAAGAATTTAGAGTTGTTTCCTGAAATTAAAAAATTTATCTTTTAATTAAAAAAAGTTGTTCAAATATTATCATGCTAAAGTCGGACTGAACTATATTTTTAGAAGACTATAAAGGCTAAATGCATAAATTGACCGCTGAACTTTATAAGAGAAGTCTAGTAACCTCTCCAATTTGTTTGGAATCCAGAATATGCAAATGATTCCCAAAAAGACAAATTTGGACTTACATGCCCTTTACATAAAAGGCTAAATCATTTAAAAAAATATATTTAATTTTGCGGGTAATTTTAATTGTACCATTATTTCAACTTTATTCTCATAGTACCTTGAATTTCAAATTTAGTTATAATAGCTATATAATTTCAAATTATATCCAATTTAATAAATAAAATATTATTTTTATTAAACTTATATTTTTTCTCATGGTCAAATTAACTAAAAGCTCGCGGTTTAACAAATTTGCTTCATAACACTGGGAGATGGGACAAGGGAAAACGAGTTTTCTGTCTTAGTGCCAATGGTGCCACTAGCTATGATTCTGTTATCGTGAGCTGCTGTTTGTATAATGATGCTCAGTAGAGTTGGGTCAAATCTAGTTTTTCCAGTTGGTAAAAATGTTTGTCTTGCTTGCCTGAGTATATTGTATTAGGCACTGCCTGAGTATATCGTACGAAGATATACTCTACTGGTTGGGTATAATTGCACAAAAGTATTTCTATTTCTTGCATGCTCTACTTTTAATTGAATATTTTTATTATGTTTTATATATGTAATTAATTATATTATTATAAAATATATATTTATAATGATAACATTTGCTTTTAAAAAATTTACAAAATGATAAAAAATTTTATGATATTATTGCAAATAAATAAATAGCATATATTAAAAAACTTTAAAACAAAAAAGTTTCCAAATGTGTTCTATAGTATTTTGTTTCTTTTAATTATTTAAGTTATGAATGATTTTTTTTAAAAAAAAATTCGAATTGAAATGTTATTTTTTTTACTACTATTAAGTGAATGCCTTTTCCATTTTTTTATTTTCTTTTTTGTTTGGAAAATTAAAAACAAAAATTGGAAAACTGTTTTCTACAAGTAAATATAATCTTATTTTCGATGTAGAAAATATATATTAACGTCAATGAAAACTACACCCAAATCATTGGGCCTCTCCCACGTACCATACCCTAAAATCTGAATAAAAAGGCTTCAAAGATTACAACACAAACAAGAAAAAGAGCACCACACAAAAACTTTTCTTGAGATAAGGATTTCAATTTGTAATTATTCAGTTTGTTTTGAACACAATTCATCGAATGACCATGTCCATATATATTTTTTTTTCTTAATATTGTTGAGATTATTGATTATAAAGTTCGATAATGTAATTGTTGAGCAATTTATTATATAATATGTTTTTATTGGAAAAAAAAAAAAGAAAAAGAAAAGAAAAGCAATATCAAGCAGAATGGTATAATAAGCTTTAGAGATTGTACCATATATAATGAGGTCCAAGCTCCTGTTCTTCATGTATTCATAAACAAGAAGTCGTTGGGGCCCATCAGAACAACATCCAAGAAGTCGAACCAAGTTCTTGTGTTGAATGCTTGTGATCATTCGAACCTCTGACAGAAATTCTGATTCTCCTTGTTGAGATTTGTCAAGAGACAACCTTTTAACCGCAATAACTCTACCATCACTTAACTTTCCCTGTTGAATGCCACCAAATATCATTAAATACTAGGATATAAATTTTTTT
The DNA here is from genome assembly GCF_041381405.1 of Jatropha curcas. Taxonomy (NCBI): domain Eukaryota; kingdom Viridiplantae; phylum Streptophyta; class Magnoliopsida; order Malpighiales; family Euphorbiaceae; genus Jatropha; species Jatropha curcas. The sequence goes on along the minus strand of NC_143158.1, from coordinate 17,122,924 downwards.
TTTTTTAAGAAAAAGAGTAAGGTAAAAAAAAAAATTGAAATAGAAGTGAAAATCAATATTTAATAATCGGAGTGGTTGCAGGCCAACCTATTTCCGATTTTTTAGTCTTTAAGAATCTAACTGCCAAACTTCACTGGAGAAAAAGTTTTAAGAAATGTCAAAAAACTTCAATCCAAATATAAAAATAAGCTATTGTTTAATCTCTCATATTTAATCTAATTAACAAAATGTTCCGTGCATTTTAAAAACTAGTATTCAAAAAACATAGATTTTATTAGTTGAACATACCCGTTAAAATAATTATTTATAATTTATTTTTATATTTTTTTTATTAATTTTTATAAAAATAATATAATATTTTAATATTTTTAGTTATAATTATTTTTATATTTTTTTTATTAATTTTAATAAAAATAATATAATATTTTAATATTTTTAGTTATAATTATTACATGTAGAAAAAAAATGTGCAAGCCACTATCATATATATCTAGCATTTGATAAAAATTTTTAATAATTTTTTCGATAGATTTTTTACAAAATGGAATAGTTATAAAGTTGAAAATAAATAACCATTTGATCCAATATCTCACCATATATAAAAATAAATGCATATATAAATTATTAGTAATTAAATTCAAAATTTTTTTGTCAGTATACCAAAAAAAAAATCAAAAGTTAAAATTAGTATCTCAGCCATTAATAATAATAAAATGAAAAATTTTCAATATAGCAATAGCAAAGAAACTCTTGATAGTAGACAGTCTTCAATGAATTATTGATAATAAAAGAAAAAAATTCTTGATAGTAGCGAAAGAAAATATAGTTATTTGATAGATTAAATTTTTAATTGAGTTATAATTTAAATATTTGTCATTTATTATCATAATAATAAATGTAATATTAACATCAAAGTATAATAACTTTTTAAACTAAAAATATGCAACAACTTAAAAAAAAGGTTAATGTTAAAATTAAAAATTACATTCATGATTTAAATAATTTTTTAAAAAAAATTAATAATTTATACTAATTGAAAATTAATCAAGAAATTTACTTAACAGATTAAGGATAAACTAACTAATACCTTCAAAAGAATGATAAGGCAAAAAATAGCTAACAATGTTAACAAAGCAAACAAAAGAAAATACGAGAAAAAAAATTTCAATTTATAACTTATAAATTTAATTATTTTTATATTTTTAATATAAAATATTTAAGTCCTTTTGCAATAAAATTATAAATATAATTGATTTAATATTGGCTTCAATCAAAACTTCTACAATAGGAATTTCATTCCTAATTAATATTGATAGAATTTTTCAATTACAATTTCTAATATATATTTAATTTAATATTAATAAAACATATATATTTTTTTATTTAATTAATTAATTAATTATTATTACGAATTTTATATATTTGATTAGTTTATTACATTTTGTATTACTTTAAATATTATTTAATATTAACTAACATTTTGCATGTATTAATTATCAAGAGAATATAAATTTCAATTAACTAATACAAACTATCTTCACAAAAGCCAATGATTTTTATTCCCTATTTTTTTCGAACTAATAAATTCATTTATTCAAAAGTAAATTATCTTTATTTTTTCAACCAATAAAATTAAATTTCTTAAAATTTTATATTCTTACCATTTATATCTTATATAATGTATAATATAATATATTATTTTATCCAATAGAATTTATATTTAAATAGGAAATTTATATCCTTAATAATTAAATTATCTTTATTTTTCAACTAAGAAAATTAAAATCCTTAAGATTTGATGTTCTTACCATATATATCTTATATAATAAATAATATAATTTATTATTTTATTCAATAAAATTTATATTTAAATAGGAAATTAGAATCTTTAATAATTGAATTAGCTTTATTTTTCAACCAATAAAATTAAAATCTTTAATAATTTCCTATTTAGAATTACATTAAACTTCATATAGATGTTAGAACATACTTAATAAATATAAATAAAAATTATTCTATTAATTTATAAATAGAAAAAGTTAAGATTATAGTTGCCGCAAAAAGAAGATGGGATTGCAAAAGTCAATAATTTCAAATTAATAAAATTTGGTGTAATAATTCTTTAGAGTCAAAAGCAACAAATCCGTGATAGTCAAAAATAATAAATTCTTGATAGTCAAAACTCAAAAGCAATTAAAAGTAAACGTATATATAGTGGTATGATAGGACAAAATCCTAATTAGAATAGTATTAAAGGACAAATTCCTAATTAAAGTGAGATTAAATTTATAATATTAATATAATAAAAATAATAAATTGATATCATAATTAGAATAGGATTTAAGTCAAATTCCTAATTAGAATGAAATTAAATTTATAATATTAATAAAAAAGAGCTACCAATAAGGGATTAATAAATTTAATATCTTATATTATAATATATTTAAATTATAAAATATTAAATTATAGTATTTTTATATGTATAGAAATTCCTAAGGTTTTCTAATTAGAATATGACTAAATTATTTTTAATGATATTTTTAATTAATCAATTGATAAAAATATGGCGAAGAAAAGAAAAAAGAAATGCAAGCATACCAAAGGATGTGGCGAAGAAGATGACAAGAAATATCCAGTGAAAATAGGTTTTGAATTTTGGTTACAAATTTAGCAACGGACGAAAATTCCGTTGCCAACGTGTTTGTAGAACCAACTCTCAGCGACGAAAAAAGAATTTATGTTATAAATTTAGAAACGGAAAAGTGTTCTGTTGCTAACACGTTTGTAGGACTCTTTATCAACTCTTAGCAACGAAAAAATAATGAAACAATATTTGTTAATTAATAAAAATAATATGATTAAGAAAATTAATGTAATCAATCTAATTAAAAATTATTATACAATTTTAATTGATAAATAAATAAAATTTTTCTAATTAAAGGGTCCATCTCTTTAAGATATTTTATGATAATGTTATTTAGGAGGAAAAACTCATAAGCTTGTAATTATTCATGATCACTAAACAATTACGGTTAATCTATAAATCTAAACTATAAGAACCGTAAATAAAAACTATTTTACTAATTTGTAAATAGAGAGAGAGTTAATGTTATACTTACCGCAAGAAAAAAACATGATTGCAAACTCAATAATTTCAAATTAGCAAAAATTTGATGTAACAATTCTTGATAGTTAAAAATAACAAATTCTTGATAGTTAAAAGTAATTAAAACTAAACATATATATAATGGTATGATAGGACAAATTTCTAATTAGAATGAGATTAAATTTATAACATTAATATAATAAAAATAATATTTTGACATCATAATTAGAATATGATTAGTAATGATATTTTTATCGATTCATAAACTTCGCAGGGATATTTTAAAAATCCAATGTTCCCCTCATTCGTAATTTTAAATATATTATAGATAGATTAATCATATAGTCTTTATAATTTAATTTCATTAATACTTTATTCCTACCAGAAAATAATAGTAGAATATGTTGTTATTAAAAGAAACAATAAATTGTCAAATCAAGACTTAGTTATGATTCTTAATAACTAAAATTTTTAAAAATATTTTTTTACTTATTAATAATGTAAAAAACTAAATTGTAAAAAAAAAAAAAGTTTCTGAAACACCCTGAATTTTTATTTTCGAAACCCTTGAATTTTTATTAAATCAAAAATCTGAATTTTTGACGGTATGGGCCATAAATAGTGAACAATTCTAATTTGAGCCCAAAGTTTCACGAGTTGGGCCGAAGCCCAAATAAAACGTCGAAAAGAAATTTTGAATCATAAACAGTTAAAAATTTTGAGAAATAATACGAAACCCAGTAATTTAACCTATTATGAATATGTATAAATTAATTATCCGAAAATTAAATATTGTTACTATTAATATTTATTTTTTTTATTTTTTTTATTTTTGAGTAAATGGAGAAATAGTTACAGAACCTAACTAAAAGAATCAAAATAAATCAAATCGGAAATTTTAGGATATTTTAGTTTTCTTGTGAATAATCTAGTTTATATTGGGAAGTGAGGTAATTGGCATATAGTGTAAGGGTTTTGTTTAGGAAACCTTGATTCCCTTGGGTAGGCAGCACCCATTTTAATTGACTCTTTGAATTATAGTTTATGGTATAAACATGTGAGTATATGATTGTTGTAATCAAGTGCTTAAGTAGGAAATGTGTTAAGCAACTTTTCCCTCCTTAAGCTTGGTTTAAGAAATGGATAATTAAGTGATTGGTTAATTCATATTAGTAGGTGTATTTTAGTGAGAGTATAAAGGAGAAACTGGTTCTTAAGTTAGTTTAGTTTGAGCTAATGATTGTTGTTGGACTATAAACCAAATGAGGACGTGAATTAAATTCTCCCTGTGATGCGAGTTACTTAGAACATAATATGTAAATTTGGGTAAAGTAAGACCTGTTGTTCTAATAAGCGGCAACTAATGTGAAGCTAGTGCCAATTTATATAAGTTAATATAGTAATGGATTTGTTTATTAAGTTAATTTGAAGTGGTGAATTTAGTTACTTAAAAGATGCATTTATCTAAGTGTAATTTAATTAAAGCAATGATTCTTAGCGACTAGTCTAGGATTTTATTAAAGGATACTTTTGCCTGAGTTAGGTGGATGAATATAGAGTTATTTATATATATATATATATATATATATGTGTGTGTGTGTGTGTGTGTGTGTGTGTGTGTGTGTACGAAATGTTTCATTTATTTGATAACTGGCTAAAGAAGCTAATTATATTGAGGTAAAGTGAGAATGTCTGATAATGCGCTTGGGTCAATGAAGATTATTTCAATTTATATGTTGAGAGTTGAATGTAATATTGATTTTGTTATTTGGAATGGAGGAAGGGAAATTTAACTGTTTGATCGCCCGACGGATGGACTGTATGTGCTGATTGATAAATATATATAATATTGTGATATTTGAGCAGGTAGATAGTCCAATTTTTAGGGGAGGTGCTGCCGAGATTTCAATAGAACATAATAAATAAGCTTATTTAGATAATGTAATACCCTGAATTTTTATTTTCAAAACTTTTGAATTTTTAATAAATCAAAAATCTGAATTTGTAATAGTATGGGCTTAAGTGCCGAGTAATTTTAATCTGGGCTTAAATTGCGAGTTGGGCTCAAGCCCAAAACAAGTTATCGGAACTTCTAGTCGAAAATAATTTAAACTTCTTAGAATTTATATTGGACCACTTCAAATAATAATGATAATTATATTTACCAATTAGTAATCTTAAATTTAATTTAAATCAATTAAATAAATCAAATTAGAAAGACTAAAATGGGGTTATCAGTAAATATTTAATTGTTGATAAATAGGAACCGTAAATCGGTTTAAAGTTTCTTGAAACCAAGAGAAAAACCAGATAATTAAACAAAAATCGAGCTAAATCGTTGAGTTGGACCAAACCGGTTCGAATCGAACCGGAATGGCCTAGAAGCCTCTCGACGCTGCCTCTCTTCTTTTTCTTTCTTTCCTTCTCTTCTTCTTCGCGTGACCCTCTCTTCCTCTCCTTCGATCTCCGTCCTCCGGCCACCAAATCCGGCAAGTGAATACTCTAAAAACATCTACTCAACGCAAGGAAGAAGATTATGGCTTTGATTTGAACTGAAATTGCGTCTATTTTGAAGGGGAAGAGCTTGAAGGTTCGGCCACCGTAGCGACACCTTTCTCCGACGATTCACGCCATTTCAGGCAAGCTTTGAGCACGGCCACCGTGCATGGCGGCGACAGCGGTGGTCCGGCGAGGCTCCGGCGAGGACCCCGAGAGGCAGAATGATCTCCTCTTCGCGCGGATCACGAAAATCAAATCCGATTTTCGATCGGTACACTCTAAGACTCAATTCGCAATTTTCAAATAAATCCTAAATTAATGAATTAATTGAGTAATTAAGTGAGTTAAATTGAATATTGCTAAATATAGTTTATGAATATTAATTATAAAATTGATATTGAAATGAAAATTTTAGCCAATAATTATATAAGTTAATTTTCAGATTTTAAGAAAAATAAATAGGAGGGATGATAATTTATGGTATAGACCGGTAACTAATGGTATTATGGAAATATTCTTGTAGGTTAATATAAAGGAGAATTTAATTGGTATTATTAGTATTATTATTATTATTATCGTTATTAATATTATTCTCATGCTAAAATACTACACAATGAATAATATCAGCATTATTCTTATTATTCTTAATGATTATTATGATTAATATTATTAGAAGATTATTTAAAGGTTATAAATTAGAATAAATAAATAAATAGGGAAACTATATATATAGAGAAATATGCAGTTTAGTTTGATATGTGAGTAACCAAAACTAATAATTAAGATAAGATACATTTCTCGAATAAGACCTCTTATTTAGAATTTTCTTATTATTTTAGATGCGTATAAGGTTCCGGAATATAAAGACAAAAACTGGAAGCGTGCAGTAGTAGAGAGAGTCCTTTAAAGGGCAATAAAGAACTGTGAGTAGTGTTAGATAATTCGCATCATCCGCCTGCATTCATGCATTCACGGCTAAATGTTATCATGCATTATGGTCATATTGTGCTGCACTATTTGTTGATGTTAAATATTGCTTGATTACTTGTGATATGATATTGTTGTGCCTTGTTTGTGTGGAATTGGGATGAAGTGGGTCACCATGGGTTTGTGAGACCGTTACCGTTATATGGATCCTGATTATGATTACCGTTACCGTTATATACCGTTACTGTTATATGGATCCTGATCTGATTATTGTTAGCCGGGTAAATGGGAGATCGGCGCCCCCATGTGCACCTACCGTTACCGTTACCGTTACTGTTACCGTTAACCACAGGTTGGCTTCTTTATTTGGGCGCACCTGATAGTTTAGATCTGATCGCAGCTCACAGGGTGGCCTCCTGTTTGAGAGCCTGAAGATCTAGATTGGATGGAGACGACCGGGTTGCCTCCTGTTGGTATTTTTTAAAAAAAAAAAAAAAAAAGAAAGAAAAGAAAAGAAAAGAAAAGAGAGAGATTGGCAAAATAATGAGAGGACCGGTCGTGTGAGGATTATACCGGCCAGCCAGAATGGGGGATTGGCTCCCTGGTGCACATGTGAATGGATGGGCCATGTGTGAGGACGGCTCATCGGGTTTCGGTGACTCCACTGACTAATTTCCACGTGATATGATTATATGAAGATGATAATAATTGTGATTGCTGTTGTATTGCCATTTGCGTGAAACTGCATGATCATATAACTAATCGAGTGACCACATTAAAATATTTTAGCATTTGTATGATTGTGTGGGGTGAGAGAGTTATCTAATCCTACTCACTGAGTCTAGTACTCACCCCCCTCCAACCTCCCCAAGTAATAGATGGAAAGAAGAATCCTGGAGTCCAATCGAACGAACGGGATACGAATCGATAGGAGTAATAATTATTGTATTGAATATGTAAATGCAAAGGATAGCGAATTATGGATTAGAGTTCCGCAATTGTATTCCAACTGGGTTGTAAATGAATAAATAGAGTATAGACATTTATTATTTGGGTTGTACTTTGGATATAATTGTGAAATAAATTATTGGGCCTGAATCCACAATTGTGAATAGAATGCGAGTTTTAAATAGTATAGGCTTACTACGGGCTTCGGGGGCCTTAAGCCCACCCAGGTCCTAGTGCCGGTCCGGCCTACGGAAATGGGTCGTGACAAAGTTGGTATCAGAGCATAAGTTGGACTTTAGGAATCAATTGCGGAACATAGGAAATGAAATATAGGACTCCTATGTTGGGATCGGCCGTAACCAACAAAGGAGGTGTAGTCTAGATTGAATTCCATTTTAGTGCCGGTGGACGCATCGTGCACAAGAATGGAAGGAAATCTATATGAAACTTAGGATGAGAACTAAAGGTACATAAATAATAGGAAATTATAAATAGGTCTGGATAACTGACATTTATAAAAGAAATATTTTGAGTTTGCTAAATCCCTTCTATAAAATTTTGAAGTAGGAGAATTGTTGGAAATTGGTGTAATGGCCTGATCACCCAGTACACCATGATTCGACAAGAGACACTGCTTCAAAAATTATTTGAAAGTGTTTAGAAAAGAATTCGGAGTTTTAAAGACAATAAGAAAGTGAATTTAGTTGAACTATAATTTGAGAAAAATGTTTTATTTGCTTATTGGAAATTGTTTTTACTGTGAAGTTGCAATTAATTGCTTGGTTTTATTAATTCTGGAATTTAAATTATTTACAATATTTGCATGTTTGATTTATTGTCATTTTGTCTATCCTGAGGACTAAATAGGGCCTATAGAAATGAATACTGGTAAATTAATAATAAATAGTATAGAATATGAATTTGAATGAAAATTTCAATTAAGATATAGATTAAATTCTAGAAATGTTATGGCTAGGGATTAAAAAGTGGAAATTGTAAATTAAATTAAATTAAGGGTTAGAAAAGAAGGCTTTAGGACAAGTAATCATACTAGACAAGAAATCCTCAATTAACCGAGGCGAAATTCAAGGATGTAAGAAGAGAAAATTTGTAAATTACTTAAGGAGAATAGAGAAGTATAGGAATAATTAAAAAGAGTCATACGTAGAAAATATAACTAGATAGGCCAAATAAATTAAAACAATATAAAATAATGGTAACATAATAAAGAAGCGTGTAAAATTTCCTTTGGAGAAATTAGTGTGAGGAAAAATTTTAGTGTTTGTAGTAGAATTACAAGTGGCTAGTGAATAATTGGGCTAATAGTTAATAGAAGTAATTATAAGTTATGAAATAATATGAATCTATAGGAGGAATTCACAAGAAAAGAAATGTGGCTGCTATAGGAACACTTAATGAATTAGGGATTGGGTGTATCTAGGTAGAAAGTTATGTAAAAGGGATTAATACTATTTATGAATTTAAGTTGATTATAAGAAACTTATATAAAATTCGCCTTACAAAAAAATTTAAAGTACAAAATTAAATCGATGTGCTAATAGAATGAAATAAAGATTTAATAACATTTGAAAGGGGATAAAGTTAAAGATCACTTATAATAATTAAGTAGAGATTAAAAAATTAGAATAAGGGAATCTAAAAAGCAATGACCTTAAGATGGAATCAAATTTTGTGTAGAATGATGGTTTTACACAATAGGTTCATGTACCTATAATTAAACTCACTTAAGGACAAGACTTAAATGAGGAGACATGGAGGAGAAAAGAAAGAATAAAATGAATCAAAAAGCTAGAAGAACTTAGATAAGATTAGGAGATGTTGAATAGTAGAAAAGCCGATAATATGGTCAATTAATTTATCTACTGTGGAATACTAGAATAAATAATTAGAAACAAATTGAGAAAGAAGTAAAGTTCCGATGTAAGAAATATGTATGCGAAATAATAATAATAATAAGAATAAAAAAAAAATCATAATATAAGTATAAATAATAACTAAATAAATAAGGATAAAATAATATAAATATAAATAGAAATAAATAAAGAGAAATAATAACAATAATCAAAAAATAAAAATAACTTTTGGAAAAATTTAAAGTGTGGACCAATTTACTTAATAGACTAGCAATAACGAAAGTGACAGTACCGATGGAGATTAGAATATTCTTGGTTTAAGAGGATTATTTAGGGATGAAATATATAACAGCAGACTAGAACTAGATGAGTTGAGGACTGTCCTCGTGGAGATAGACAATTCATTTTTGTGTTAAATACAAAAAGATTTTAGAAAATACAATGGGTGTTGATTTTCAAACTTGATGAAAATATTTTTATACCACGATTGAGATTGGTTTTGGAATGAAATGAAAGTAAATGCAAAGTTCTGTTAAAAGAATTTAAAGGTTTTGTGTGAGTGACATGCCGATGTTTTTAAAAGTGGAAAAGGGAAAATTATTTTGAAAGTTTTTAAATAGCCAGTTACCCATAGAATGGTCAACCTAGAATATAGTTGGCAACTCATTAGTTGAATTTTTAAATAAACGATTAAGCTAATAATTTATATCGGTGAAATAATGTATAGTGGATATATTAGTAAATGAGGACTCTTAAATTGCCCAAAAATCTTTATTTAGTAGACACATTAGATGAAATTCACATGAGATAGCTAGTATTGTAGACTATTAGTGCAAATGAATCGAATGAGGTAGAAATTTTCTCAAGAATAAGAAATACAAATCAATAACACTAAGAAATAGATACATCAAGAACTGAAAGTTTTAATACTATGCCTTATTGACTATAGTGAATTGGGATAAATCCAAACTAAAGAGACTTGATATTTAAATTTAAACATTCAGGTAGTTTACCAGATCATAACGAAATTATTCAGCTCTAGGGGACGTTTGAGAGTTAAAAGATATGTTAATAAAAGATAATTTAAACATGTAGCAATTAAGTTCTCTGGGCTCTTCGATAAATAATAAAATTAAAATCCTTACAGAAAAGAGAACAAAAGAATTTAGTGAAGTGAATCATAAGGTAATTGATAAAAATGTTGACAGGTCAGCGAAAGGGGGAAAGACCTGAACTTAGTCGAGGTCTAGATAAGAATACCAGGTGGCAATATGCTCACTGAGAAACTAGAAATGATAAGGTGAAATGGATAAATTTAAAGAAGTTATAAATACCTTGCTAGACTTAAATAAGAAAAGAGGAAATAGATAAATTGATACTATAACTTGGATGAAAAGAAAAAAATTTAAATTAAACAATTAGCTTATGTATTATAAATGTGGAGTAGGACCTTGCTATTATTTCATAATTAAGGCATAAACTGAAATTTCATATGGAAACGAATAAATTATTTAGTTGACGCAGAGTTGGGTGAAATAAATTGAGTTAGTGATGTGTACTTAATTGGGGTGTCGGAATGGTAAGACAGCGTTAAGTCGGGATTTAAGAAATTAAGTGAAATCATAAATATTAGGTTGCAACGATAATGATCGGATAAGCCGTGAAAAATCATGAGTCGTAGTATAAAGAAACTAAGTGGAAGGAATACTTAATAAGTAGACTTCAATATCCTTAAGATGAATTAATAAGCAACATAGGTGAAATAAGAGGTTATTATGAAAGTCAACTTTTAATGATAAATGTTAAGATAATTTAAGGAATAAGTGTTAGGCGTAAGGATGGCGATTAAATAGAAAGTGTGGAGATCCCTGTAGAGTAAGATAATTAATAATGCGGGAATGTCCTTAGTAAATGAGCTATTTAAATACTTGCGCTAGCATACGATAAAAATATTATAAGAATAATAGAACTTGTATAAAAAGAACTGATAGAGTGAGCTTGAATAACCCTGCGATACTATAGACAACGGGATTACGGTAAAAGTTTTTCATTTTTGATTAATAAAAGATTTAGTCATAACATATGTACGTTAAATAAATCTATTTTGATTATAAATAAATTAAATTTCAACTTGTTTTGCTTTTGGCAAATTATATATCTGGTTTTCATAAAGAAATGCGTAATAAAATTTAATATATATATATAGTAAGCATTTTATTGAGAGGCTGGGTTAATTATAAGATTTTTATTGAAAGAAAGATTTCATAGCAACGGAATTTGCTTCAGTTAGGTGGTAATATGTAGTTGAACGGAATTGTTTTTCTAAATATGACGATTGGCGGCAGAAGTACAATCAGAATACCCCACTCACTACCTTTCCTCGATCTGTATTTTCGCTTCCGAGCTGTCTCCTTAGTATTGAAAGCAATTTCTTATAACTTTATAATTTCCCATGCGTCCTTTCTTATTCTTTCCCACTAAAATCAATTCGAGGACGAATTGTCTTAAGGGGGGAGATTGTAATACCCTGAATTTTTATTTTCAAAACTTTTGAATTTTTAATAAATCAAAAATCTGAATTTGTAATAGTATGGGCTTAAGTGCCGAGTAATTTTAATCTGGGCTTAAATTGCGAGTTGGGCTCAAGCCCAAAACAAGTTATCGGAACTTCTAGTCGAAAATAATTTAAACTTCTTAGAATTTATATTGGACCACTTCAAATAATAATGATAATTATATTTACCAATTAGTAATCTTAAATTTAATTTAAATCAATTAAATAAATCAAATTAGAAAGACTAAAATGGGGTTATCAGTAAATATTTAATTGTTGATAAATAGGAACCGTAAATCGGTTTAAAGTTTCTTGAAACCAAGAGAAAAACCAGATAATTAAACAAAAATCGAGCTAAATCGTTGAGTTGGACCAAACCGGTTCGAATCGAACCGGAATGGCCTAGAAGCCTCTCGACGCTGCCTCTCTTCTTTTTCTTTCTTTCCTTCTCTTCTTCTTCGCGTGACCCTCTCTTCCTCTCCTTCGATCTCCATCCTCCGGCCACCAAATCCGGCAAGTGAATACTCTAAAAACATCTACTCAACGCAAGGAAGAAGATTATGGCTTTGATTTGAACTGAAACTGCGTCTATTTTGAAGGGGAAGAGCTTGAAGGTTCGGCCACCGTAGCGACACCTTTCTCCGACGATTCATGCCGTTTCAGGCAAGCTTTAAGCACAAGGTTAAATTTTCCGGCCACCGTGCATGGCGGCGACAGCGGTGGTCCGGCAAGGCTCCGGCGAGGACCCCGAGAGGCAGAATGATCTCCTCTTCGCGCGGATCACGAAAATCAAATCCGATTTTCGATCGGTACACTCTAAGACTCAATTCGCAATTTTCAAATAAATCCTAAATTAATGAATTAATTGAGTAATTAAGTGAGTTAAATTGAATATTGCTAAATATAGTTTATGAATATTAATTATAAAATTGATATTGAAATGAAAATTTTAGCCAATAATTATATAAGTTAATTTTCAGATTTTAAGAAAAATAAATAGGAGGGATGATAATTTATGGTATAGACCGGTAACTAATGGTATTATGGAAATATTCTTGTAGGTTAATATAAAGGAGAATTTAATTGGTATTATTAGTATTATTATTATTATTATCGTTATTAATATTATTCTCATGCTAAAATACTACACAATGAATAATATCAGCATTATTCTTATTATTCTTAATGATTATTATGATTAATATTATTAGAAGATTATTTAAAGGTTATAAATTAGAATAAATAAATAAATAGGGAAACTATATATATAGAGAAATATGCAGTTTAGTTTGATATGTGAGTAACCAAAACTAATAATTAAGATAAGATACATTTCTCGAATAAGACCTCTTATTTAGAATTTTCTTATTATTTTAGATGCGTATAAGGTTCCGGAATATAAAGACAAAAACTGGAAGCGTGCAGTAGTAGAGAGAGTCCTTTAAAGGGCAATAAAGAACTGTGAGTAGTGTTAGATAATTCGCATCATCCGCCTGCATTCATGCATTCACGGCTAAATGTTATCATGCATTATGGCCATATTGTGCTGCACTATTTGTTGATGTTAAATATTGCTTGATTACTTGTGATATGATATTGTTGTGCCTTGTTTGTGTGGAATTGGGATGAAGTGGGTCACCATGGGTTTGTGAGACCGTTACCGTTATATGGATCCTGATTATGATTACCGTTACCGTTATATACCGTTACTGTTATATGGATCCTGATCTGATTACTGTTAGCCGGGTAAATGGGAGATCGGCGCCCCCATGTGCACCTACCGTTACCGTTACCGTTACCGTTACTGTTACCGTTAACCACAGGTTGGCTTCTTTATTTGGGCGCACCTGATAGTTTAGATCTGATCGCAGCTCACAGGGTGGCCTCCTGTTTGAGCGCCTGAAGATCTAGATTGGATGGAGACGACCGGGTTGCCTCCTGTTGGTATTTTTTAAAAAAAAAAAAAAAGAAAGAAAAGAAAAGAAAAGAAAAGAGAGAGATTGGCAAAATAATGAGAGGACCGGTCGTGTGAGGATTATACCGGCCAGCCAGAATGGGGGATTGGCTCCCTGGTGCACATGTGAGTGGATGGGCCATGTGTGAGGACGGCTCATCGGGTTTCGGTGACTCCACTGACTAATTTCCACGTGATATGATTATATGAAGATGATAATAATTGTGATTGCTGTTGTATTGCCATTTGCGTGAAACTGCATGATCATATAACTAATCGAGTGACCACATTAAAATATTTTAGCATTTGTATGATTGTGTGGGGTGAGAGAGTTATCTAATCCTACTCACTGAGTCTAGTACTCACCCCCCTCCAACCTCCCCAGGTAATAGATGGAAAGAAGAATCCTGGAGTCCAATCGAACGAACGGGATACGGATTGATAGGAGTAATAATTATTGTATTGAATATGTAAATGCAAAGGATAGCGAATTATGGATTAGAGTTCCGCAATTGTATTCCAACTGGGTTGTAAATGAATAAATAGAGTATAGACATTTATTATTTGGGTTGTACTTTGGATATAATTGTGAAATAAATTATTGGGCCTGAATCCACAATTGTGAATAGAATGCGAGTTTTAAATAGTATAGGCTTACTACGGGCTTCGGGGGCCTTAAGCCCACCCAGGTCCTAGTGCCGGTCCGGCCCACGGAAATGGGTCGTGACAGATAAATTCTATAATTCGATACATAATAAATAAAGTGCTCTAATTATTTATTTATTCATTATCATTATTATTCATTTAAGTATTCCATTATTTATTTATTTTATTATTGTTGTTTATTGTTAACACTATTTACTTATTTATTTGCATTTGATTTTAGATGTCTAATTGTGCATTGCATTACGATGTTTAATTGATTAACATGCTTGCATTTAATTGCAATACTTGATTAATTGTGTTGTGATATTGCTGTGCTTTGTTTGTGTGGGATTGGGAGGAAGTGGGTCACCATGGGACTGTGAGGACGGTCTGCCGTCGGCCAGTATGGGGAGATCGGCGCCCCCGTGTGCACCTACCGTTACCGTTACCGTTAACCACAGGGTGGCCTCCTGATGGTATGGAAAAGAAAAGAGAGAGATTGGAAAAACAATGAGAGGGCTGGTCAAGTGAGGTTTAGACCGGTCGGCCAGTATGGGGGATTGGCTCCCTAGTGCACACGTTATGAGAGGATGGGCCATGTGGGAGGACGGCTCATCGGGGGATTCGGTAACACCACTGACCAATTTCCACGTGGTGTGATTATATGAAGATGTTAATGATTGTGAGTGCTGGTGATTTGCCATTTGTGTGACTGGCTGCGTGAGCACTAGTCGGATGACTAGATTGATATGCTTACATGTTTGTGTGACTGCGTGTGTTGTGCATAATCATTACTCCTTAGAAAACTCACATGTCTTGTTTGATTTTTTTTCAGGAAGTAGGTTTTCCTTTAATCCGATTTAGGCTATGTTTCTTCGGCGCAGGGCAATAGAGAAATTTTTCTAGTTCCATAATTATTTTACTATGTAATGATGTGTATAAAAAGCCATGTATACCAAAGAGTTAGTGACTCCGCAGTTGTAGAAAATTGTATACAATTAGTCGTGTATTAATATAGACAATATAATTATGTGAGCCCATATTAAAAAAATGTGGTGAATTGTTAACTGGGCCTAAACTGTGAAATGTTATAGCTGATAAATTTGGGCCGAGATTTAATAAAATCTTGAGATTTATTTTCCTATAAACATGGGCTGAATGTTTGAAATTTATATTGAGATAATAAATTTTAGTGATTCAGGCTTACTACGGGCCTCGGGAGCCTTAAGCTTACCTGGGCCCTAGTGCCGGTCCGGCCCACGGAAACGGGTCGTGACAGTTTCAGACTCAAAAATATTCATCTAATTACTCATTCCATCATTGTTGAGGTCAGAAAACAGAGATCCAAGTGAATATTTAACAGGAATCAACTTGTTAATTAAATTAAATTTGAAATAATAAAAAATAATTTATCCTAAATAAAAATTTAAATTGAGTGTCAATACCCGGTAAACAGGTCCGAATCCACCTCTTCCAAGAAGATTGCTAGGATCAAAATTCTTAGTTGCCTTCTTTAATATTTGAAAGTCAAAATAGCTTATTGTTGGAAGATTTCCACTCCATAAGTCTGCATAACAACAGCAGTATCAATAATTAAATCTTAATCCCAAACTAAAAAGTTGCATTATGGTATAAAGAAAGAAATAAAATATTACAGCTATCTATATAGATAGATTCATACCATTTCATATATATATATAAATAGTCATGAGTTGAAATATAGTATCAATTTGCTCCTAAAATATTTATTAGATGTTTAATTTGACCCAAATTGAATTTTGTACCAATTTACAACATAAATTTTGGACTAAAAATGATATAATGCACATTTTCCACCTTTATAGTACAAAAAAAATATTTAAATAATCACGAGTTCAAAAAATAAAACTAAAAAAACGTGAAATGCGGTTTGTTTTCGATTAAATTTCTTGTTTTTGGTTTTTTTTTAAAAAATAAATAAAACTTGTTTGTTTAAGCTTGTTTAATTTTTTTTCTTTGTTTTTGAGAAAACTATTTTTAAAATAAAAAATAAATTTTATGAAACCACAAGTAGTCGTTTACGTAATTGTGTTTTCTGTTTTTCATTCTACATTGTTTTTTTTCTTTTTTTATAAGATTTATCCTCATAAAATTATTATTATTATTATTATTATTATTATTATTATTATTATTATTATTATTATCCCTATCTATATAAATCTAATGTCATTTATGTATCCAAAATATATAAGCATATATTTTTATCTCTAATGAAATTCTCGGCTTTTTTTTTTTTTCTATCTCTTCTCTATTTAGTATTATTTTTATATTTACTATTATTTTCCCTATCTATATAAATCTAATGTCATTTAGTATTGTTTATTTATTATAATATTTGGATATTATGTTTTTATTCAACATAATAATCAATAGTTACTGTAATTTTGAAATTTTAAAATTAAATTGTAAATATTTTTAATTATTTTTTTGAAAATTTAGATTTTAAAATTTTTATTATTAACTAAATTTTTTAATGATTTAATAACGGTGATATTTGATAATTGGAAGAATTTTTCATATCATAAAAAAAATTTTATAAAAAATTAGTTTTTAAAAAATAAATAATCAAAAACTAAAAACTGCTTCATGTTTCTAATAAATAAAAAATTAAAAACAAACAACTGCAACAAACGAGATTTAAGGTGCTGTTTGTTTTCGATTAAATTTCTTGTTTTAATTTTTTTTAAATAAACAAAACCTGTTTGTTTAAACTTATTTATTTTTTTTCTTTACTTTTGAGAAAACTGTTTTGAAAACAAAAATTAAATTTTACGAAACCATAAATAGTGGTTTACATAATTGTGTTTTCTATTTTTAGTTCTACATTTCTCATTTTTTTCATTTTTATAAGATTTATCCTCATAAAATTATTTTTGTTGTTATTATTACTATTATTTTCTCTACATTATAAGTTATTATCCAAAATATACAAGCATATATTTTTATCTCTATTATTCTCATCTCTTTTTTTTTTCTATCTCTTCTCTATTTAATATTATTTTCTCTATTTATATAAAATCTAATGTCATTTAGTATTATTTATTATAATATTTGGGTATTATGTTTTATTCAACATCATAATCAATAGTTACTATAGCCTCGAAATTTTAAAATTAAATTATACAATATTTTTAATTATTTCTTCTGAAACTTTAAATTTTTGAAAAATTTATTATTAACTAAAATCTTCAGTGACTTAATAAGAGAAAGATTTGATAATTGAAAGAATTTTTCTCATTTTGAATAAAAAAAATATAAATTTTGAATAAAAAATAGTTTTCAAAAAATAAGTAATCAAAAACTAAAAACTGTTTCATGTTTCTAATAAATAAAAAATTCAAAACAAATAACTATAACAAACGGATCTAAATTTTCATTCTTTGACGAGTGTTATAATTAAGTTTTTTCTTTTTCAAATATTTTCAGTATTTTAAAAATATTAAAACAACTTTTTTAAGAATAAGGAAGGAACAGAGCCTAAAAATTAGGATAATTGATTCTAAATTCCAATAGTAACCTCAAATGGGACATCTATATCTAGTGCAAATCAAAGGACCAAAAAGAACATTTACCTTTTTGTCTATTGTTTTTTCTTCTTAGAACAAATTCCACCACCTGTGAAGGTTTAACGAATTTCCAAAAGATTAAGAAGAGAATTAGCAAAACTATTACGATAACAGAAATTGCCCCGAGGAAAAAGAACAGAGCTGAAGAATGCGGCGAAGTTGAATAACTCTGCATCTCATCAATTTAGAGGATCGCTGCGTTTATTAATTTTAATTATTAGGTCAAAAAGAAAAAATAATCCAAAATTTTAAATTAAATCAAAAGATAAAATTGCAGAAAATGAAGAATTATTACCTGACTTTCTTGGAAGTGATTTTGGTTAGTTCAAGTTTATGTTGATCAGCGACATACGAAACTCATTGTTTAATTTGTTGGAAGGAGGAAAGGTCTAATCCTTCGGTTATTTCAAGTAAATTTGGCTTCATCTATGTTGTCTTGTTTGTGACTAATTTGTCTGAAACATCCAATCGCCGGCTGGTATTTTCAATTTGTCGGTCAACTGTTTATGCACTGCTACAATCTTTTCTTAGCCCAACTAAACAATATAATTTCTAACTCCTTATTTTGATGATCAATTTTTCTGTCTGATTTAGCTTCGTTAGTAATAATAGGCCATGGTTGCAAGCTACGAGTACAGACCCAAACAAACATGTTGGTGACACGAATATGATGTGCCAAATACGTGATTTAGTCTTTGAATTTTGATTAGAAAAATCTTTACGGCAATCTGAACTTTAAAATCGACTTTTTATAAATATCTCACACATCTTTAGACTTAAAATAACAATTATTTTTAAGGTTTTTCGATTTATATGTAAAATATTGATCGAATATGTGGGTAATTAGACTTCTGAAACAATAATTTTATATTTTTTGTTATCAAATAAATGTTTAATCGATCCAATTATATAAATTGAGATGTTTAATACGTCAAATAAAGTATTTAATAAGTCTAATTTTATAATTTTCAGTGTTAAGTTGATTACAATGAAAGTCGAGGGTATACAAAATTTTTTATAAAAAATACAAAGGTGAATTTATGTATTGAATCTTAAAGTTTGATACGGTGACTCTTTCAACTTTACTTTTGCATCAGTTACACATCTCAAATTTCACTTTTTGTTTTAATTACACACCTTGCCACGTTTGAAAATGAAATTAAGAATGCAAGCACCATAAAAGAGAGTGATAGAGACGTTGAAATATCCATCCTAACATTTTAGCTTTTGTTTTTAATGTTATATTCTCTCTCCCATTTTCTAACATAAAACACAATTAATTAAAATACTTGTTTTGAGCTTTAATTTTCTTTCCTATCTCTTCTTCTTCTACAAATTAACATTTTCAGCCTTTTTTTTTTCTTTTACTTTTTATTGTAGAATGGGAGATCATAATAGTTTTTCTTATTAAATTAATTTTTCATGGTTGATATGCTTTTTCAGTTTAATTTTTTAAAAAATAAAATTTTGCAATTTAAAACAAAAAGATTAAGGTATTTTTATTCCCTTCTTTTGCAGTTTAAATTTTTAGCTTGAAGCAATTTTTTTTTTTTTTTCTTTTTGCTTCTTGTTATGGAACAAGAGCTGCTTCTTGACGTTTTTATTGTGGTTTTTTATAGAGACAAATCCAACAAAAATGAAAATAAATTTGCAAAAAAAGAAAACCATAAATTCCTTAAAAATACATATCCAAACAAAATAGAACAATATGAAACTAAGAACCACAGATGTGATCACATTTTTGAGTAATAAACTTATAGTATAGAAATTTATAACAATTAAACACAACCTTACTAAACCTCAAGAAAAAGCCCAAATCAAACAAAGTAAAGAAAAAATACAAAGAATTTGCCAAGCTAAAAAGAAGACTAAAGGGGTTTTAAAAAATTCTCAATAAAATTGAACGGTATAAAATAAAGAGATGGAGAAACAAAGATCTGAATGTTATACCCAAAAATAATAAACCTCTCAACAACTCTCTCATTTTGATTGATTGGTTTCACAAAAATAAAAACTACAAATTGAAATAAGAACTAGAAGATAAAAGAGAATTCGAAAAACTAACAAGCAGAAGTATTAAAAATGGATCTGCATGAGGAACCGTCGATGGTTGTTTGGTGTTCACTAATGGATGTGCTATGGTGAGAGTTAGAGCGATGTTTAATTTTGATTTGGAGTTATAATTTTGATTTAAGATTAAGAGATAAAGAATTTTTTTTTTTTTTTTTGGGAAGAGAACCTTGTTTGATTTTAATTTGAAATTTTAATTTTTTTGTCATGTTTTTTATTGGAGATGAGCTGAGTTGGGGCTAATGTGTATAAATAATTTGCCATTTGAAATTGATATTGTCTACACCACAACACATGTAATTCACGATTTATTTTTCCTTTAGCTGGGTGTGTAACTGAAACTCCCTTTATTCTCTTTATATAGATAAACTTTCTAATTTGGGTGTTTCTTTTATACAGAGAATTTTACTCAAAATAGAAACTTTGAAAAAGATGTCGGATGAAAAAGATCAAGATGCCCTTGTTTTAGCTTTGTAAACCGCATGCATATTGTGCTTTGAATGAGGAAAGTGGCAGACAAAAAAGAAAAGACATTTAATGCACTTAAATTTCCAAAGTCTAACTGGATGACTATTTTTAAATGTGTACTTTTAACAATATGCTCGACTTTTGGATGTGTGCTCATATTTTGAATAAATTGTACAAAGTGAAAAAAAATGATGATAAATGTGAATTAGTCGTACCCTATTTAGGATTCCCTTTAAGTGAAAATAGAGTAGTTGTTCCTTATTTCTAAAGAGGCACCACTTAGAAATTATGCTCTCAAACCTCCCGAAAACCCATTCATTTTTCATAACCGCCGGCTTCCAACCCTTTATTAACGTCGTTCAACGGTCATAAATGATGTCCAGGATCAAGAAGATCGGAGCTCATTCTAAAAAATAAAAAATGGCAACAAAGAGAGATGAATCATCATCAAACCCAACACCAAGAAAAACAAAAGCTTCGAAGGGCAAAGCAAAATTATCCTTAGATTGAAAAGCCAAAAAAAAAATTATCATCTTTAACCATAACACCAGTCGCCACTACTAAGAAAGTTGCCCCCAAACAGAAAAAGGTCCCTACGACTAAAAACCCACCACACAAGAAGCGAAAATTGATTGCTGAAGAGCATGAATCAATCAAATCAGAGGAAGAAGAGCAATTTGAGACAGAATCAAATGATGAAGGGAGTAGTGGTGATTTTTTAGAAAGTTCGGGCTTATATCTCTGTCTAGACAAGATTCTATAATCACATAGTAATGCATGAGAAATTACTGTATGAGAAAATGGTAGATTTTTGTGAACTCAAGGATATAGGTTTAGACCTAGGACATTACTTTGATCTTCGAATATAGAAGTGTATGTCTCTTTCTGATGATGTTGACCCTAGGCTTGTTAGGATTTTTTATGCAAATCTTTATGTAGAGGAGCAGAAACATAAGAATAGGGTTAAGCTTAATCTAATTTTTGTGGTTAATGGTATAGAAGTAAAGATTAACGAGACTGTGTTGCAAAAAAATTATTGTTGTTCCTGGCAATGATTATGATTCAATTTTAAAAGACCTTGCAAAACCCTCTAACAGTAAACTTAGTGAATTTGAGAGAACTGAATTAGTAGAGGATTATTCAAATAATAAAGTAGTGCATACTAGGATGAAAGCAATTCTTAGGTTGATCCACTTGATTGTGTGTTCAAATATCTTGCCTAAGTCTAGAAGTAAGGATAATATGACGGATGATGAGACTTTGATTTTGTGGCACATTTTCCACCGTTCAATATTGAATGTTGCTGAGATTATCGTGAAAAATATTACGAACAACAATAAAATTTTGAGCTCAGAGAATTATAAGAGTAGAAAAAATTGCATTCAATTGCCTTTATGCGAGGTTGATTTCTAAGTGCATAGTGAAAAGTGCTATTGATCTATCTGTGAAAAGGGAGCCAGCATAAAGCACATAGAGAAGATAAATGCAAGGTACCTAGTGAGGACAAAAAATAGGGGATGGACACTTCTCAAATATGTGCAACCTGATGATGTGATAGAGTGGGGTAGTAAGGATGAAAATCGTATTGTTAAGCAAGCTTCCAATGTTCCAAGAAGGGCACCAAGGGTCTCTACAAATGTTAACAGTAAGTTGGAAGAGTTTTTGAAAAGAATGGAGACAATGAATTCTATGATGCACACTTTGATGGAAAATGTTTATCAAAGTTATGCATATTGAAGAGCTTAAGGCATCTATTGGTGACATTAAGAAAATTGTGCAATCCATGGGCCAGCTCACTAAGATTCCAGATACACCATTACATGAGCACAACAAGGGAAATAGTGACCAGATTTTGGAAAAGTAGGGCAAGAGAAATGAAGATATGCATGATAGAATTGAAGATATGCCTGCTGCATAGAATGAAAAGAACATAAGTGCTGAAAATGATGGTGATGAGCATTCCCATATTGAGGATAATGGTGAGAAAAGAATGAAGTTGAGCATGACAATGATGAGACCCAACCAGACACATAAAATCCATTTACAGTAGACAGGTTTGAAGATTTTTTGGATGAGATGCTTAAAGCAAGCGAAATATTGGAAGAGACACTTGGTGACATCAATGAAGAGAAGAAGAACACATCTGCTGGTGAAGATAATGGGCAGGAATGGTTGTTTGTTTTGTCTTAATCTATTAATCTTTTAAAGAACTTATTTTTAATTAGTCTAGAGTGGAAATATATGTATGCGTTTAGAGTGATCATATTTTAAGTTTAAATTGTATTTTAGAATGTATTTGCTATTGCACGATATTTTTAATATGTTCTCGCTTTTATTATGGCTTTCTGCGAGTAAGGGTACATAAATTTCACATTTTAGCTAATTAGCATATATATATATATATATATATATATATATATATATATATATATATATATATATATATATATATATATATATATATTAAAAAAGAACATTATACCTTGCTGAGTATATGAGTGCTAAATATAAAAATTGTGCTTGTATTAAAACTATATGATTATTAAAAAAAGTTAGCATACGTGCACTAAATATGAAAATTGTGCTCAAATTAAAACTATGCGATTATTAAAAAATTGAGCATGTGAGCATTACATATGAAAATTGTGCTCACATTGACTGACTATATTATAAATTCAAGTTTAATGCATATGACATTGGGATTAGGCTCATTGGTTTCAAATGTGTAATGATATAAACATAAATTTAAAAGCAAAATAAATAAATTGTACACGTTTTAAGTCAAAGTCTTATAATTGAAAAAGCTCATGGAAATAAGAAATTACATTAAAATTGAGCTTAAAAAGCAACATTGTGCTCATTCATAGAAATATACATACAGAAATTAACAAAATACTCCGCATTTGCCATATAATAACTGAGTTCAATTTTAAAAAAAAAGCTTGCAATTGGATGATTCAAACTAACTGCTGCCTCCTTAAAAATTTGTTGGTCGATAACAAGCTATCCTTTGTCATATGCTTTATTTTATAATGTTTCCCACCATTACCTTTCATGATATCAACCATGCAACTCTGTAGAGTCAAAAAAATCTTATTCATTGAATAAGTAGGGAAAACATCATAGGCTTTTAAGACTACATTAACAAGTTGATCAATAGTACTTAGAGCCTTTCTATGCTTAATTGAATCAATTGCACTAAAAAAACGAAGGTATAAAACATTTAAATATGGACTGTTTGGAGGTTGGCATAGTAAATGAATGTCCAATCCTAGTTCAGTTGTAGCTTGTGCAAATTGGATATCACCTACTTCTATATGTGGCTTAGCATTGTCTTGTTGTATGAAAATGGTGCTTGGACCATCAATTTGTGGCCATTTTTCTTTGATAGAGGATAAAAACTTATGAATGAGAACCTCACGAATGATATATTTTGTTATTGATAGTATGGGTTTTATTTCCATTGTACTAGCTGAACGATTCTTGCTATTCTTTTTGGCTGGTTCACTATAAATAAATAGCCAAATACTAACCTTAACATCAAACAGCACATTAGAGTTTTCATCAAATCTAGGGCATGCAACTACAACTAGAAACATTATTTTGGGTGTAAGCCTCTTCTTCATTTTTTGCTACATAAAATTCTATGTTTCTTCTCATATATAGAACCACTTTTCATCAATGTGAATTATGTCATGCATGGTTTTGTAATAAGGTTGACTATTTAATGTACCTTGATCAATCATTGAGAGGCAGAATTGAATTCTTGTTGTTTTTTTCTCATTTTTGAGCAGTGGCCTTATGGCATTAGAATGAGGTCTGATATGCCCACCTTTTATCATTTTGTGGACATATCAAACAGATGTGCCCAGTTCATGTGCCAGAGAATGAATTATCATGCAACGTCTTAATGGGATTTCTATTATCTTGTGTATTGGGATTTGCACTCATTTTCTTCCCTTTGTTCCATGGACCTTTCATGCGAGAAATATTATTCTCTGGATGGATCTTGACATTTCGCCAAATTCTGTAAATTGACTTCAAAGAGATGCTAAACATGGCTGCAACTTTTTCATAACTATGGGTATTTAGGTTATCTTATTGCAACTCAAAAAACAACATGGTGCTTACAGAATTCTTTACATAATCTGGTATATTTTTCTTTGTGTTTCTTCTTTTCTCATTACTTGTAACAATATTTTCGGTATGACTTATTTCAGGAACCACCACAATGCCTTCTTCTACATCAGGTAAGGAGTTCAAATGTCAAATGGAAAGTTGTGTGCATATCGTGAGAATGTGTGGGTGAATTTATTAGAACATTATTGGGGTCAATGAAAATGGATTATTCACGATGCAAAAAATATTGTTCCCCTCTTTCTATTGGCTTTAGTTTGAAAAGATTATAAATGCAATTACATGTGCATTCTTTTCCATATTTATATAAGTGCATATTGTAGAAGTTGAGGAGACAGTGAGAGTATAAAAAATTTTGGCTAAACATTTTCATCACATTTGCGAGCATAGGATCGAACTTGCCCAGGACTTTAGAAAACGAGGGAAGTTTAAAATTTCAAACGTGGGATTTTAATTTAGGAAAGTTTGAAAATGTATAAATTAATGACATTAGCTCACAATCGCCACCAATTTCGGCTCATCCCTCCATTTTTGGCTACAATCCTATAATTAATATTGCTTTAGAAGTCTACACACATGAGTTGTCTATCTATCAAATAGAGTGCCCATTTAATGTTGTTTAGGGGTAAAATAGACATAATTTTAGAAAACTATTCAGTTTAACTGTTCTCTTAATCACTGTACAAATTCAGTTATCTTTATATAAAGAGAACAGAAGGAGTATAAAAAGTGAACTTTAGTGTAACACCTGCCGCTCGATCTCGGAGGATTAGACGGCGGACGCCACATTCGATGCTAGAGACACCTTTCTAAGACACAGATTTAAATCTTATTAGCTAAAGACATGAGTTAATTTTTTTAAAAAAAGATTATTTCGAGTCTCACAAGTCTAGTAAGTCTATGGTTTTACTTAGAAAATGATTTGGGAATACTACAGAAAAACTGCAAGAGTTTCCCCTCAAAATTAGACTTAACTAAAACCTGTGAAATAAGAAAACACTTTCAAAACCAACCTAAACAATCCATCCACTCTAATGTAATCAATCTCAAACACAAACTATAATACATACATAATCCTTAAATCATCATTATTATCATCATTATCTCATGATCATATATTATCATAAATACTCTTATATATAAATTCCATAAGCCATTGATGCATAATTATCTTAAATTCCAATTCTACAACTTAGAGAGACCTAGCTCCATAATTAATAAACCTCATACAAGCTTCTAATATAAAATACATAAACGACATAATCTAAACTACCAAAATGAATATTCTTCCACTTTAATACTAATCCTTGGTCTTCTACTAGCACCCTCAGTCAATAACCTATGTGCGATAGAAATCGACGCTCTGAGTATAAAACTCAATGATGCTCATAAATCACATACATCCAAGCGTTATGATAACAACATACATTTAAATTATAATTTAAACATTTAAACTCATAATCATATAATCATGTGAATAGTAAACATGCATAGGCATTTATGATACATGTAATCATTTTAAGCATATAAACAATAGCACTCATAATCAAATCAAATAACTTCACTTAATAACGTAATTACATATGCATAAGCTAGAGATACATAATATCATTCTATGTATAAGACATATGAATCAAGAATTTCAAGCAAGTGTATCATAGTTATAAATCATAAACCTATAAGTACCCATATCATGGAATACTACCTTATTAAGTCAAATTCTTTTAAATATATACTTATGGGTCTCACATACACTTAGTAGAAATGAAGTAGACCAGATTTTAGAAACAGAGTCAGAAGGGCTTTAAAATCCTAACAAAAGCAGATAGAGCGCTCCGCTTATACAGAGGGCACCCACGTGGCAAGCATATGATTATAGCTATATCCAATAATAGAATGGCACCAATTGCGAGCATGCTCATATAACATAATAAATCTAAATCACACAACAATTTCACAGCAAGTATATTAGAGCCCAAAACTTTACTTGTTCTTTAAATCATAAAAGTACTCATAAAATTTTACTTGTTCAGATAATACATAGCTTATACATGATTTATGTTGATTCATAAGTCCTTGAAACAATTTTACCACAATGAAACTTTTATATGCATTAAATCCAAGTAATTAGGATAAAATCCTCATAATCATACATATCAAGTCATAAATCTTAAGTATATACATCTAAAGACATGGAGAAGCTGCAAATTCTATGAAGGTTACTCATAGGCTATGAAACTTAAGCATAACCAAAATCACTACAAAAAAAACGCTAATTTGTGACCGATATTTGCGACAGATTTACTACACAAGAACAAACAGTCGCAAATTTTAGCGCTAAAAATTTCCGCGATCTTGTTTCTCAGTTTGTGACTACTATGCGACGGATTTGCGACTAAGGGTTATTCCGTCGCAAAATTGCACGGTTCAAAATTAGGACTAAAGTTTGCGACCGATGTGCGACAGATTTGAGAACGAATTATTGCGACCGACTAATTTAGTCGCAAATCGGTCGCAAATTTACTGCGAAGTAAAACGACGTCGCAGGGTTAAAAATTGCGACCGATTTGTCGGTCGCAATTTTTAAGGCTTTAAATGCCAGACGCCCTCCTTCTTCTTTCTTTCTTCTCCTCCTCCTCTCCTCTCCTCTGTTCGCAGGCCGCTCCAGCCCCTCCTGACGCCGCTGCAGCCCGCCTGACGCCGCTGCAGCCCCTCCTGACGCCGCTGCAGCCCCTCCGGTCACTCCACCCGTCTTCTTGGACATAAGTTGAGGTATTTTGCGATTTGTGTTTCGAAATTTTTTTTTTATTTTTTTTTATTTTTTTTATTTGCGATTTATGTGTATTTGGGCATAACTATTTGTATATTTGTTTGCTGGTTATATTTTCCTTGGTCGGAGCGGGTCCGTTGAAAATTTTATTACTTATAATTTTCATCCTTAATTTGCAATTGAAAGTGCTATTCCTATGAAAAGTTAAAATTAAAGTAAAATTGATAAAGATATTAAAATAGGCTGAAATTGATAAAGATATGAATACCTGATTTCATAGCGGAATATATATATATATATATATATATATATATATATATATATATATATATATATATATATTTCAGGAATTAAAATTCCTGAAGATTGCTGAGTGATTTTATGAAATTGGAGTCAAATTGTAGGTAATTTACCAGTACTCCTGCAACAGCTAGAATAGGTACCCATCCAAGCAACAAACTGAGTGACTGGTTAAATAAGAATCATTAACATAAATTAATATCTTCAAATAAGTGTTAATATAGAGTAATTAACAGTTATGGGGACTTACCTTGAGAAGGAAAGAAGTTCCAACCATAGAGGAGCCTAAAAATGTCCCAGCTGCAGAAACCTTCACATATATGCAAAAGCAAACATATATAATATGCATTATTTTATTATGTGTGTTTAGATTAGCTAAATAATTATTTTTAATGATACGTTAAGTGTTATGTTAAATAGCTTAATATGTCATGCTCAACAAATTTTACTTATTTTGATATATTATTAATAAGTTGAGAAGTGTCTTCTTTTATTTATATAAAGATATATAATGTGAAGCTATTTTTTATTTTTTATTTTTATAAGAATGAGCACTTTTTAAATTTCTCCATCACGAAATTACATTTACACCATTAGTTGATTTTAGTACTTTCATGGTTTATTTCGGTTAAATTTTTATAAATTGACAATATAGGTTTGTTTTATTTAAATTGTCTATATCCAAGCATGAAGACTTTTAACTTTAAGCATAATTTTTTTTTATTAGGATCATTCTTTTATTTTTGACCTTTTTGGAACAAAATGAATTTTTAATTTGGATATTGCCAAAATTCAATTTGGATTATTGTTCCTATAATGCATTTCTATTCTTGTATAAATAACTATTGTTCAAGAATATTATAAGTCTTTGTTTGCTAAAAATAGTTGTTTAAATAACTCTTTACTGTCTTACAGGGAATAATTTTTCATTAATCTATTCTTTCAAACTATAAACATTAGTCAAAGAACGTTATAAATAATAGACATAATGAAAAGAAAAAATAAAGGGATGAAAATGCCAAAAAAAAAAAAAAAGCATTAAAATCTATTGATTTCATAATCACAAGCTATTGAACCTAATAAGCCCAACGTATGATAACCATAAACCACACATAGAAGGCAAATGTCAAATTATTGGTCAACAACAAGTTTAATTGATAGCTTTTACTTTTCTTTTGGAAACAAGCCAATGTCAAATACCTGAATACAAGCATAAGCAATGGTTCCAAGTGTCCCAGAAGAAAGTCCTGCAGATTTCATAACAAAATTATTGGTCAACAACAAAGATAAAAATTAAAAAATAATAGTAATAAATACATGAAATTAAAAATACACAGAAATGGGTTTACCAGCAGTCACAAAAATTTGACTAACATAAAATCCAACTCCATTAATTCAACTACAACAAAACTTTTAAGCAATTTCAATTTCAATTTCTTTTCAGTTCATTATATTTTCTTTTCACTATGTAATATCAATTATTATAAAATATGGTGGGCAATATGATAATATTATGAATGGAATAACAAAATAATTGTGGACAATTATCTGCCTTTATTTTTATAAAATAATATTTAGATAATTTTAAATATACTTGTAGAAACTTCGCAAAATTATTTTATAAAAAACTAATAAAACCATTAATATCATTATTAGTGTTAATAAATTAACATATATATATATATATATATATATATATATATATGATAACTAAATATTATAACTACATAGTAATAAATAAAAAAAATGATAATATTAATTTATATGTAATTTTAATTTTCAAATAAGACATAAACATGATAGTTTGAATTTTTTTTAATAATAATTATGTTATGATACATGTAATTGAAATTACTCTTTTTTTATAATTATGAAATAATGCATTTTTTTTTATTATTGTTGTTATTATTCTTTTTTTTTTTTTTAATGAATGATTCGTTTGGTTTGGTTGGAGGCCTAGTAGTGGCCATTTTGCTTTTGGAGAATGTTGATATGATATAGGAGTGTTTATTGAAGTGTTTTTATATTTGAGATTTTATTGAGTTGTGCCGAAGTGTTGCCAAATTTTTTTCAAAAAAATTCAATATGTGGAATCGTACACTTACCTTTATTAGGGTAAAGGTAACAAATGAACTTAGTGAATAAATGAACTTAGTGATTTTACATTAATATATAGATACGCTTATTATAGAAATAACCTTAGTTAGTTATAAGCGTAAATTGAACATTACATTAGTGGCATGTTTTAAGGATGGTTTAGACTAATGCAATTACATATAATTTACCCTTCATAAACACATTGTTAATTAGGTAAAAAAAATGCGAAATAATCGAGATTGGATGTACTGGAGGTTCGAGGTCAATGGGATATTAAGACAACAGTTCCTGCAAGGATTGGAGGCGTTTATACAGTTTGCAGTTGGTAATCCCAGTTTTATGGATGGTAATAAGTTGAGGTGTCCATGTAATCACAAGAAGTGTCGAAATCGAGCCTTCTTAGACATCGATACAGTGAAACTTCATTTGTGCAAAAATGGGTTCGTGGAAAATTATTACGAATGGATACATCATGGTGAAGCTCGAGTTGCCAGTGGGTCAGGCCACTCCATTCCGGTAAGTTTAGAAGTTCAGCCTTATCAATTTCTGTATGGTAATCAATGTAATGATATGGTAATCGATGCGAGTAGAGTACAATGTGATTGGGATAATATGGAGGAATAGTCAACCGTAGCAGCACAACAATTGTTTGACATGCTAAGTGCAGCTAACAGTGAACTGTGGCCTGGATGCAAGAATCATTCAGTTCTGTCTGTTGTTGCACGATTACTACACATGAAAGCGGAGCACCATTTTTCAGAAAGGTGTTACGATGATTTTGTGCAGTTAGCAAAGGAAATGTTGCCTAAGGCCATTCAATGGTTGATA
This sequence comes from Jatropha curcas, assembly GCF_041381405.1. Taxonomy (NCBI): domain Eukaryota; kingdom Viridiplantae; phylum Streptophyta; class Magnoliopsida; order Malpighiales; family Euphorbiaceae; genus Jatropha; species Jatropha curcas. The sequence continues at coordinate 17,092,142 of NC_143158.1, read as the reverse complement.
ATTTTTATCGGACAAAAAAATTAGTTCGGGGATTGGGACTACCGGTAGAAAAGATTGATTGCTGTCGTAATAATTGTATGATATTCTGGAGTGTTGACTCAAAATTCAGAGAATGCAAGTTTTGTAATCTTTCAAGATATCAACGGCGGGGTCAAGGGACTGGTAGAGTACAAAGAGAGAAGGCTTTCAAGAAGATGTATTTTTTTCCCTCTGGTTCCTCGCCTTCAAATGTTATATGCATCTAAGGCGACAGCTGTACACATGACATGGCATGCTTTGCATGAATATGATGATGGTATAATGACTCATCCGTCAGACTCTGAAGCGTGGAAACATTTTGATAACATTCATCCTGTGTTTGCTGCTGATATGAGAAATGTGAGATTGGGGTTTTGTACTGATGGGTTTCAGTCGTTTGGCCAATCAGGACAACAATACTCATCATGGCCTGTCATTGTGACACCATATAATCTACCACCGTCAATGTGTATGAAAGATGAATATATGTTTTTGTGTGTTATTGTTCCTGGCCCTACTAATCCAAAACATAAAATTGATGTGTTTCTGCAGCCTTTGATTGCCGAACTTAATTATTTATGGGAATATGGAGTTGAAACATTCGATATTTCGACCAATTAGAATTTCATAATGCGAGCTGCTTTGCTTTGGACCATCAATGATTTTCCAGCATTTGGAATGTTATCTGGGTGGAGTACGGCTGGCAAATTGGCTTGTCCTTATTGCATGGAAAACACTAATGCATTTGCACTAAAGAATGGAGGTAAACAATGTTGTTTTGATTGTCATCGCAAATTCTTACCAGAATCTCACCCTTGGAGGAGAAATCGACAATGCTTTAGAAAGAACACGACTATTGTTGAACCCCCTCCACCTGTGAAGTCTGGAGCTGAAATATTACAAGAAATTGAAGATCTGGGGCTTATGAAAGTTACAGAGTTAGGTGCAGATGAGGTAAATACAAGAATTGGCAGGAATAGCGGGTGGAAAAAGCGAAGCATCTTCTGGGATTTGCCATACTGGAGTTCACTTCTTATCCGTCATAACCTTGATGTCATGCACATAGAAAAAAATGTGTTTGAAAATCTGTTCAACACTGTTATGAACATTGAAGGGAAAACCAAAGATAATGCAAAAGTGAGAGCAGACATGAAGGAAATTTGTCGTCGACCAGAACTCGAGCAATCTGTATTTACTGGTAAGTTTCCAAAGGCATGTTATTGTTTAGATAAATCCCAAAGGCAATTATTGTGCGAATGGTTACGATCATTAAGGTTTCCAGATGGCTACTATTCAAATATGGGTAGATGTGTGGACATGAGGAAGTACAGATTGTTTGGTATGAAAAGCCATGACTACCATGTTTTCATGCAAAGATTGATCCCTGTGGCATTCCGGGAATTATTACCAGGAAAAATTTGAGAAGCAATGACAGAATTGAGTCTCTTTTTCAAGGAATTGACGATGACTGTTATCCGATGCGATGATATGGACCAATTAGCGCGAGAAATCCCAGTAGTGATGTGCAAGTTGGAGCGAATTTTTCCACCCGGCTTCTTTGATTCTATGGAACATCTGCCGGTTCATTTGCCCTATGAATGTCGTTTAGCAGGACCGGTACAATATCGATGGATGTATCCATTTGAGAGGTGATTCACTAACATCTCATTCTAATGATTAGATCATTTATTTGAACTTATACTTACATATTGGCATTGTACAATGACAGACACCTGCAGAAAATTAAAAAGAATGTGCGCAATAAGGCAAAGGTCGAGGGATCCATTTGCAATGCATATTTGGTGGAAGAAGCTTCCACATTCTGTTCACACTACTTTGACCAACATATTTTCACCAAGCATCGGAGAGTGCCACGTAACGATGACGGAGGAGATCGCGTACAATCTGAGTTTGAAGGAAATCTAAAAATTTTCACCTATCCTGGGCGTACGATTGGTAAATAAAAAAAAAAAAGACGATTGACCGATACAGAGATACAAGCGGCTCAAACCTATATTTTATTGAATTGCGAAGAGATCACACCATATGTACAGTAAGTATACATAATGTAAACATTCTAAACTTGATGTGAGCCGTTGTTAAATCATACTTATGCTAATTTGGGTCGTTGATAAATAGGAAATATTTCAATCTTTTACGGCTTCAAAATCCCAATTTGACTGATACTGCAGTTGATGCAAAGCTGGACACCGAATTTGCAGAATGGTTCAAATATTATGTAAGTTACTTTCAATGTCACAACATGGAATGTACATTTATTAAATCTCACTCATGTCATTACTATTTGCCATAGGCTCGAAACTCGGGAATCGATATTCGTAACAGATTTATTACGGATCTGGCAAAGGGGTCATTATCGGTTGCTAATGCCTACTCTGGCTACTTTATAAATGGTTACAAGTTTCACACTGAGGGTTATGGGAGAAGCAGAAAGACAATGAACAGCGGTGTGTGCATAAAGGGATCAAACTACAGTGACGTGTCAAACGATTTTTATGGGAAATTGGTTGAGGTTTTGGAGTTAGAATATCCAGGCCTACCAATGAAGTGCACAATCTTATTCAAATGTGAATGGTTTGATCCTACGCCAAACATTGGCACGAAGGTTCATCCTAAGTATAATCTGGTAGATATTAATCAAAGAAGAAGATATACAAAGTATGAACCTTTTGTGTTGGCAATGCAAGCTGCACAGGTGTACTATGTCCCATATCCATCGTTTAAACGAGATCGATGCGATTGGATGGCAGTGTGTAAAATCAAGGCTAGATCAGTTGTTCATGCACTTGAAACCAAACAATTTGCTTCACTCGCAGTATCGGAGCCATTTCAAGAAGTTAGGGTTGAAACACAACCGATGCAAGTTGTTGAAGATTTAACAGATAGATTGGATGATGAAAGCCGATCTTATGTTGAAATTGGAGCATCAGATGATGAAGAGGAAGAAGATCAAATCATCATGGGTACCTCAGAAGACAAATATGAAGAAGAGGAAGCTGATGAAGAGGAGGAGGAAGCAGATGATATTGAAGACACTTAAAACTTAGAGCAGTTTTACTGTTACAAATTGATAAATGTATATCTAATTAATATTATTAATGAAGAATTTCAATGGTATTAACTTTCTTTACTCATATTTACCACATGTTCTACAATTCATATAATTGTATAAATTCATTTTATCTAGGTTCTGATATCTGCAGTACAGATGGCTAGAGGCAGAGCGTTTGATTCTGACGCGTCCGGCAGTGGTTCGCGTGGAGGTTGTGGCCCTGGACGCAGTGCCCGTGGACGAGGAGGGTCGATCCCTCATCCTTCTTCAGGTACGTCTGGGGCTTCGTCCTCCGCTCAGCGACCAGTACTGCCGCCATCACATCCTTCTTCAGGTACGTCTGGGGCTTCGTCCTCTGCTTAGCGTCCAGTACTGTCGCCATCACAGCCTTCTGCTCCTTCCTCTTCTACCCCCATTTCTGGACCAGTACAGACTCCACTAGCTGCATAGTCACCTACTGTGCAAGGTAATCATAAATGTCATAACTGTCATTTTAATTATATATTAATTATCTAAAAATTTATAACATTTGTCACTTCTTTTGCAGCTTCATCAGATCCACGTATCACCCTCAGTTTGGTAGCGGGACAATAAGTACTTATTCAATTTTTCCACAGGCATATTTTGTTCAGATTGTGATGCTTTCGTGTAATTATATTTCACTTCTATTTTTTTTTCAGCATATATCCATCTTCTTGAGCAGCGAGGCAAATTTTGAGGATAATCAAGCTACAGCTGCATAAAGAAGGATACACATGGGATGCCGTACCACAAGAGGCGAGAGACTTTTATTGGGAGGAGTTTCAGGTACTCTTTGGTTTAAGTTATATCATCATTCAATGTTTACAATTCAAGATACATCCTTACTGTTGAAACGCTATATTTCATTTTTTGTAGAAACATTTCATATGGGACGAGGCCATTACGGCTATGCTGAAAGTAGCTTGGGAGAAGATATGCACTGATCGATATGCTGACTTCACCTATAGGATGAGAAGAAGCGGTAAGAAGCAGCAGTGCGTGTCTCAGGAGATATGGGAGAGCTGGCAAAAGGCTTGGGAGGATCCTGCATTCAAGAGAAAGCGGGAGATATTTACACAAAACAGGTGCAGTAAGACTGGCGGTGATGGAGCAGGACCTTCTCGACACACAGGCGGATCTATATCTGCAATAGAGACAGCTCAATTATTAGTAAGTGAACTAGTCCCTTTACATGAAACTGATGTTTAATGAAAGGACACTATATATATTAATATATCATGCATAAAAATTCATTACAGGCTGGAAAATTAGGTCGTGAGCCCACACCGATTGAGGTGTTTACAAACACTCACACTAAGGACCACGATCTGAATACGTTTGTCGACAGACGTGCGGTGAGCGTCAATGTAAGTAACAATGAATAATATTTACATTTACCCTCTACTCGTTGCGAGGATGTAAAAGTTCAATATAATAAAGCTTGCAATTGCATTGATTAATTAATTTTTTGTTTTCAGGAGAACTATACTACAGCTCGGGAGCGTATTGTTACTTCTCAGACCGATGAATCCGAAGCTGAGTCAAGAATTGACGAGGTAGTGCTTTATCTCGAGGCTGTAGGGGGCGAGAAGAAGAGGAAGGTATATGGCATCGGGTCTCAAGCATCACAGTTTTACTGCGGCTCAGCAGCTCACGCTTCTACAGCCAGCGCAGCACCACAGCCCGAGCACACTGACGAGCACTATACTGATGATATACGGGCTCAGCTTGCTGATCAGCAGAGACAGATTGCAGAGCTTAGAGCGCATGTGATGCGGCTGTCCGGTGAGCCCCGTGCTGGTACTTCTTCCTCTGATCCTGCGCCTGCTACAGACCGACATGTTTCGACGTCTCAGCAGCAGCCACTACCGGCTTCTGATCCCGATGCTGCAGACGATACCTTGGTCACCCCTCCTGGCGCTACATCACATCCAGCAGGTACTCCTCCCGGCGATCCGACATCGGGAGATCCGACATCGGATCCTGCAGATGAGCAGCAGCATAGATTTGATTTTGGACCTTTTTAGTTTTTCATTTGTATTTTGATATTTTAATTTGTTCAGTACAATAAAAATTACATTTTTATATTGTTCTTGAATTGCGTGTGTGATATATATGTATATATGTCAATTTTCACAGGTGCGAAAAAATTTTGGTTTCATAATAATATTTAATTTTTTTATTTTTTTTAAATTTTGCGACCGATTTTTGACCGATTTGATACCAAAAATTAAAATTTTAAATTTACATTTTGCGACCGATTTAAAAAAATTACGACAGATTTTTCTGCGACCAAATTTGCGACTGCATTTCCAATTAAACCACGACCAAAAATTGCGACCGCTTATTCAAAGTTGCGACCGATGAAATAATCGGTCGCAAATTGTTTTGCGACAGGTATTTTGGGACCGATATCTGTCTGTCGTAGATCGGTCGCTAAGTGAAATTAGCGACCGATATGAGCCATTTTGCGACCGATTGGTCGGTTGCAAAATGGCGTTTTTTTTGTAGTGAATATTTGGAGAATCTCATACACAGCATATCATAAACCCTCATGAGCTTATAAATGGTAATTAAATTTTTAATAACACTTATAGCATACAAGAATCATGCTCAAGGACTCATGGAAACTTTCAAATATAAAAAAGCCTTGAAAAATCATATAACTTCTTACCTAGATATAAAAATCATATTTTTATATATAGGCATATTACATATTCCATCACTAAGTCCTATAATCACTTGTGTGTATGTATATATATATATATATATATATATATATATATATATATATATATATATATATATCAAAGTTACCTTTTAAGGTTTGTGTTGAAAACTCCTTTTCATGAAAAACACATTACTTGGAGAATTTATGTTTTTTCTTAAAAATCAAGAAGTTTAGAAATTATATTTTAAATCAATTTCAACTCTTTCAAGTGTGAAGTCTTAGTACTCATCTCCAAGCACTTTAAACAACATCATAGGAAAAGATTCATGGCTTAAATGGCCCAAAATAAATTTTTTATAAAAACCAAACTTTCTTTTCACATCTGAAACAACCAAAACCTTAAATTGACACTAATAGCCATAATCGAACTCAATTCATGTATAATTCTTTAAAAAATTTTCAAAATTTTAAATTTTTACTCATAAGAAAAATACTCATTTCTAAGAATTCACTAAAAGCATTTTCTCCAAATTAAACCTTACTTTATCATAAAAAAGTTAACATCGAAATTTCCTATCATAAAAGTCATTTTTCATATTCAAGACACTTACTCAACAACTAACTCAATTAAAACATTCCTTAAATGTATATAAGGATACACATATGCGGAATATGCAAGCTTTATGACATATTCTCAAAGATTCAGATATTTCAAGTTATATGTAAAATGAAGTCATAAGCGTCATCCTTAACATCAAGACTTTCTTTTTCTCATCAATTCATTCAAAAACACTTTTATAATTGAAAAAACATGAATTCACCTAAAGCATGCAAATACTTATCATCTTTCCCAAAATTTGCTATGACTTAAGTCAAAAGAGTTTTTACCATTTCTCATGTTATATTAAGAATATACATTCCAAACTACAATACATGTCAACCATCACAAAACAAAGGCATTGCATGATTAAAAGCATAACAATATCCAAAGATGTGACTTTTCTTATGTATATCATAAGTAGGAAAAGTCTCATAAGAGACTTCCTTCATGCAAATCAAGCATATCACTCTAACATCTTTAATTAAGTCCCAATATCACATAATTAAGGTCTAGCTCCTCAAATACACACTAAGCATGCAAAATTCCCAAAAACTCATATACTAAAGCTATAGGAAATTTTCCATAACTTAGTATTCATGCAAAATAACTTCATTAACATTCTAATATATTCACATCATTTAGAAGCTAAATCATGCATGACAAGAATCGAAGCTCAAGCCTTACTTATACACATGGTTCAGCCAAGTGTAGCTCATAGGGAAAAGAAGCTTCTCCCATCAATCCAATCATTTAAACATCATTATAACTTGCCTAAGAACACAAATCAACTACTAGCATGCATTAATTTAATCACATAGCTCATTTCCTCCAAATTTTGCATACTTTAAATCATAGGAAAATTATGAAAACTAAGGATACAAGCTAACAATTTTTACACTACAAAAAAAAAAAAGCCATTTAGCGATCGACAAATTGGTCGTTAATACTTTTTTTCTGTTGCTCAAACATAAATAGCGATCAAACTGTAACTACGACAATCAATCGCATGACTTTTGTTGCTAAATTTTTAACTATCGAAAATGGCGTCCGTCGCTAATTAGCCACTGCCAGATCGGTCGCTGAATCACTTCATCCATTTATGTACAAAGTAGTCGCTAATCGGTTGCTAAACTTTGCGGTAGCTATTCCGTCGCTAATCTGTGGCAAATTGGTCGGTATATTTATCCCCAATTACTTTTTATAATATTGTCAGTGGTCGCTATGCAGTCGCTCATCAATCGCTATTTTATTTTTCGAATAAAAAATAAAATTTAAAATTTTTACAATAAAAATTTTTCAACTGTAAAAAATGACAATATATGTTGATTCAAGTAATTCACACAAAGAATCGCAGCAATGAAAAATTTAGGTCTAGCATCTCCCTTAACTGTAAAAAATAAGCATCAGTACAAAATGTCAATGTTAACATACTAATATATAAAAGTACAAAATTTCATAATAGTGAATTGTATATTACCGGGTGGAGGGGCTGCTGATGATGATGGAGCTACAATAGCTTATGTAAATGGTGCTGCAGCATTAGAACTATGTGCCTGAGTAGTAGAGAGATAGAAGGAGGGATAGAAGGTAGTGGAGGTCGCGTGACTGTATGAGTGTCACGTGCTCTGCCACGACCACTTCGTCCTCGAATACCTTAACCCGGTCCCCCTCGTGCAAAGTCCTCGACCCCCCTGCCTGTATCCATTTGAACTAGAAGAAGGGGATCTGTGATACAACATAGTAATTCACACAATTATTACACAAGGTTCAAGTTTATACAATATGGTAACTATGCATAAGGTTCTGAATTTTGGAATTAATATGTACTAACTAGTCGTGTATCTCATTCTTCTTCATCTTCTTCATATCCTTCTTCTTCTTCTTCTGCTTCTTCTTCTTCTTCATCTGAAGTACCTAAGACTTGGGGCTCCGGTTCAGCATCTTCTTCATCTGACATACCAATCTCAACATCTGTCCCATCTTCGTCGTCAAGTCTGTCCGTTAAATCTTCAACTATTTGGATCGATAATTCAACCTCATCAACCTAAAATGGCTCAGACATCGATGTTAAGGCAGATCGTTTAGTCAAGACTTCTTCTACTATTGATCTGGCACACCGTCATCCAATCCAAGCGATCTCGCTTCATTGATGAATATGGAACCTAGTAGACTTGAGCTGCTTGCATTGCAAGAATGAATGGTTCATACTTTTTGTATCGTCTTCTACTATTAACTTCTATTATGTTATATTTTGGATGAACCTTCATTCCGACATTGGGTGTTTGATCGAACCATTCGTAATTAAATATTACCGTATGTTTTATGGGCATGGTTGAATATTCCAACTCAACAACATTAAGCAACCTTCCATAAAAATCGCTTGACTGTTCACTATAGTTTGATCCTTTTACACATACTCCACTATTTAATGTTTTTCTAGTTCAACCATAACGCTCAGTATGAAACTTGTATCCATTGACAAAGTATCCCGAGTACGTTTTTGGAATTGGCAAAGGTCCTTTTACTAAATCAATAATGAATTTATTACCAATAATACTTTCTGAGTTACGCGCTTGTACAAATAAGAAACATTCAATCATTTAACTATTACTTTCTTTGAGTGTAATTTAAAGTATAAACTGATGCTTACATAACATTTGAACCAAGTTGCGAATTCTTCCTCTAGTCTTGCATCAACAACAACATCGGGTAAATCGGGAATGCGTTCTCGCAATTCAGCAATATATTTTCTACGATCACAATATCATGAAATCACATCAAGTGTACTACTTATAATGCATTAATTGTCTTAAACTATAAAATTATAGATACTTACTCAATGAATGGGGTCACCTCTTTACAGTTCAACAAAACGTAAGTTTGAGCTGCATGGATCTCTTGCTCGTTCAAACGCCTTTTTTTTGCTTGTCCCATTGTGCATCTCGGATGGGTAAAAATTGAAAGGTTTCCTTTTAAATTGTCTTCCATTCTATTGCCTCCATCATCATTTCGTGAGACTCATCGATGTTTGGTGTACACATGGGGTGCAAAGTAGTGGAAATAAAAAGTGAAAGCTTCTTCCACCAAGTATGCATTGCATATCGACCCCCTCAACCTTTGCCTTATTACGCACGTTCTTCTTTTATATGTGAAGATATCTGTAATAAGAAACAAAACATAATAAGCATATTCGTGGAAATAAATTTATTGGTGCGATTGAAATGGTGTAAATGCAAAACATACCTTTCAAATGGATACATCCATCTGTATTGAACCGGCCTAGCCCTTTGTGCTTCAAAACGTAAATGAATTGGTAGATGCTCCATAGAATCGAAGAATCCTAGGGGAAAAATTAGCTCTAATTTGCAAAGGATTATTGGTATTTTCTCGCGCAAGGTGATCCATAACCTCTATTCTCAGGACAATGCTTGTCAAATCCTTAAAAAAAAGACAGTTATGTCAATGCTTCCCACACTTAGTTGGTAATAGCTCCCAAAAAGCTATTGGTATTAGCCTTTGCATAAAAACATGACAGTCATGGCTTTTCATCCCAAATAATCTACATTTCTGCTTGTCAACACATCGACCCCATGTTTAGATGCATATCCATCTGGAAAGTGCAACCCATGGACTCACTTAACAATATTTGCTTTTGCATCTTGTCTAGCGTGTAACAAGCCTTTGAAAATTGTCCCACCTCTACTATCTGTTCTAGCTCAAGACGACGAAAGCTTTCTTTCATATCTGCTCTAGCTTTGGCATTATACTTTTTTTCCCATCAATATTCATCACGGTGTTAAAAATATTTTCAAATACATTCTTTCTATATGGATGACATCAAGGTTATATCGAATGAGCAATGTACTCTAGTACAACAAATCCCAAAATCTACTTTGTTTCTTCCATCGACTACTCCGAGCAATTGTACCATTTACCTCTTCGTGTTCCAAATCAGTCACTGTCATAAGGTCTAACTCTTCAATTTCCAACAAAAGTTCTATACCTGACTTTACAGGTGGAGAGGGGTGGTAAACAACCTTATTCTTTCGAAAATACTATCGATTTAGCCTCCATGCATGGTCAATTAGGAGAAATTTTTGGTGATTATCAAACCAACACTGCTTCCCACCATTTTTTAGAGTAAAAGCATCTATATTCTCCATGCAATATGGACAAGCAGTTCTGCCGGCAGTGCTCCACCCAGATAACATTGGAAGTGCAGGAAATTCACTAATCCTCCATAGCTAAGCAGCTCGGCGCATAAAATTTTGAGAATTCGAAATGTTAGTTGAAACCTGACTATCCAAACGATTGAAAACCATTCGTGTAAAGTTCTAAGCTAACATTTCTAATCTCAGCAGCAAACGACAGATGTTGATCATTGAAGTGTTTCCACGCTTCAGAATCTGATGGATGACGCATAACATCAGCATCACGTTCATGTTCCGCATGCTATCGCATCTGTTCAACTGTAGTATGAGATGCATATAGCCTTTGAAGTTGTAGAGTAACGGAAAGTAATACATTTTCTTAAATGCTTTCTCTTTCTATTGTCTTCAAGTTCTTTGACATCACTTTCTATATATAGGAACGTTGCAAAACCTGCACACCCTTGATTCACTGTCATTGCCCCAAAATATCATACAGTTATTACGGCAATAATCTATCTTCTCAACCGGCAGGCCTAAGCCCTGAACCAACTTCTTCATTTGATAAAAGTTATCAACATAGAATTGTCACCGAGCATCACTGTAAGCATAAAATTTGTTCCTGAAAATTAAGAAACAAAAATACAAAAATACAAATTGAATTTATGATACTAAGTGGATACAATCTCTAGTGTGGAATCTCCTATTAGAAAAGAAGATTATCTTCTGATTCTTCTCTTTGTTGTCGCGAACACAATTCAAGGGTCGAAACGACTTGATTTTAAATATGATTCAACGGTCGAAGGGACTTGACGTTGAATTGTTGTAGAAAGAACTTTAGACGATTCAAGGGTCAAAGAAACTTGATTTTGAATTAAAGTTGAAGGAACTTTGATTCTTTGGACTTGGAAGAGACTTTTTATAGTCTTGAGTTTGATAGAGCTTTGAGGCTTCTTTTCTGTCTTTCTCTCTATATCTGTGTATATCCCCGTATGTGAAGAGAGGCCGCCTGTTTATAGAGATTTGAGGGAGTCCCATTGCCACGTATGTAATTTGATTGGTCCACTGCAAATTCTCATTGGCTGCTGCTGCATCACTTAGCTTATGTAGACGCCTGACTTATTCACAAATATTTAATTTAATTGGTCCACTTGGCCAATTATTTATTGAATTTTACTACATCATTTATTCATGCAGTAAATAATATTTACCAATAATTTTATTTTAATAACCATTTAAATATTTTGATTGGTTATTAAAATAATTTATTTATTTTAATTAATCAATAATTTAATTGACTAATTAAATGATTAAGTTAATAATTAAATTAACTTAATAAAATTTTGATGTCTACAGATACTCCCTCAAGACTTGTTTAAAAATTTATTTGAACGGGTCTCGAAAGTTGAAGAAGATTTAATTTAATTCATGCTTTTTTTCTTTTTTTCTTTTTGCATGAATGGTAACGTTGATGTTGGAATTCTCCACTCCATGTTGGTGTGACGTGGACTTTGTGTGACTTGCATGGCTCTTTTGATTTGAAAATGACCATATTGCTTTGAATTTGCAGCAATCTCTATTTCGACGAATTTCTTTTTTTTTTTTTTTTCTTTTCTCAACTTGAACTTCCAAATTAATTTGGCAACTTCAATTCAATGGGCCAATTAATTTTTTTTAGCCCAAATAATGAAACTCTAATTTTTTTTAATAATTAGAATTTCCTATGTTTTTAATTTCTTATCTTTCAAGAAATAAAAATCCTTGATGATTTGGAGTTTAAGAATTTAAATTCTTGTCGAATTTGAAATTGAAGATTTAATCCTCTCAAATTGGAAGTTGATAAATCTTTTATAAAAGAACCCTTGTCTCAAACCCCTTTTTTTACATCAAACTTGGAACTATTATAAAAATAAATATGCTCTTTAATCATCCGCCAAGATATATCTGCATTCAATTTGCAAATTTGCAACAACTTGGTTTTGCATCAACCTCAAGATCTGGTCCACGTATTCTCCACTGTAGGCTTAATCGCTTCCCGACACAGCGTTCAGTCTAAGGTATGTTTCTTTTCAAATTTTTTTCTTTTTAATTTGCCAAGTTATAGTGCTCTTTGGCTTTGTCTTGTAATACCTTTGCATGTGTCAACAACAAAGAATTTGTTTTTTTTTTTTTTTTTTTTTTTGGGTCTCCAATACGATGACTTCACCTGTATCCACCCACTTTGCATGGGCCTATGATTGGCTTATTGGCCATTGAATAACTTGATGCTTTTTTTTTTTTTTTTTTTAAATTAATGGCAATGACAACTGGCTTATCATTGCTTGATTAAATTTCAACTTTGGAGATAATATACTCATATGCGTTGATGCTTACATGCTTCAACATACATGCTTAATAATCCAACGCTTTAGCCTTTACAATATTAACATGATGATAAGCCAACATGTATTGACTTAATATGATCAATATTAATTGCATAGTCAGGCCCTCTTTTTCGTTGTTTTTTTTTTTTCGTTTTTCTTTTCCTTTACATAGCTTGATGATGTCGTTCTTTTCTTTGTCTATTGCATCAAACCATGGCCTACAATCAATCTTGACCAATGAATTACTTGTGCATGGTACTGACTTCGTTTAAGCTTAATTGAAATTTTTTTTTTTTTTTGAAAATTCTTAATTGATGACCATGAATAGTAACCCCATATGCTTGCATGATTTAATTGATAACCAGCAACTAGGGAATTTAATTTGGCTTGAATATGGTTGATCACATGAATTTAACTTGATTTGATCTCTTTCTAAATTCATATGAATTATTTTCGCCATGGACTTGTCATAATTGAATTTTTTAACAAGTCCTCTTTTGATTTTTTTTTTTTTTTTTTTTTTTTTTGCTAGTCGACTGCATTTGAAACTTCATCAAAATGATTTGCATAATTGATCTTTCGGCTTCTCGCAAAATTCCATGTATGAAAATTTTGAGCAACGATGAAAAGGATTCCAAATTTCATGTGAATTCCAAATTTCACATGAAGTAGTTAAGCACGTCCAATGTTGTTTGTTGCAATCTTCACTTCACTCGCTTCAAACTCCATCAAATAATCTTCCGCTTTTGAAAAGTCGCATCCACAATAATGAAGTTTCTTAGCATTTTTCTTTCAAATTTGCTGGTGAATTTTCCTTCATCGAACACTATTGGGAGTGGCTTGAAGATGTGTTAGCAAGCAATAAGCAACTACTTTTGAAAGCCAAATTGTATCATGATTTATTCGCATCATTCTTCACTTATGATCACTTCCCCAACGTCATTCATTGCTTCTGTGAACATTGTAGTGCTTCAACAAATACTCTTTTCCTCCTAGTTGGAGAAGAGTCGATTTCTCTTTCGGATTTGAAGTTCCTAGGAGGACTTCCAATCCATGGCTCATTTTATGATGAGATGATCTCTTCAGCTGTAGATCTTACTAGAGTCGACGAAGGTGGAACTCCATTCTTACCGTGAAGCTGCAAATACTTATTTTATGTATAGTACAAAATTGTCAAATGGGTTGACAACAGCTTTGAGTTAAATGTACACAACTGGGTGAACTTTTGGTTCCGCGGTCCTATTAGAAATCCTGAGCCTCCTGAAAAAGATTGCACCAAAAGAACTGCTCCTCCCAAGAAGAATTTCAATCCTTCAGGTGTTATTGGCAACAAATTGCCGTGAGATGCAAACTGGCAAAAGCCTTTTGAAATTCTGAACATGGAAGATGATCTACGGGAAGAAGTTTACTTGGTTGCTTTGATTCCTTGTTGGTTATGCATGTGTGTACTTCCACATGATCCAGTGAATCTTATTCGTCCAAGCACCTTCAAGGTTGCAAGTATGATCACATCTGGTGAAATCTTTTCTTTGGCTATTCTTATTTTGGCAAGCATTTATAGAGACCTTCGAGCAATTTCTACTACTACAACTTTGAAGAGGTGTGAAGTAACATTGCCTTTCCATTATGTTTATGCTTGGCTAAGTAACCATTTTGACACGCATTTATGCATGGTATTGACAGAGATGCTAAGATGACTTCCTATAGTGGACAACGAATGGCCAAGTACTATAATGAAACTGAAGTCATGAAACTTTTTATGGAAATGAAAGCTTATTTGGGTCCATCTCATATCATGAAGAAAGACTTCTTTTTGAAGGATAATGGTAAGTTGTCTTCACATCAAGTGGAACACCTCATCAATCTCCGTTCAAGCTTCTTAACTTTACACTATAAGAACCAATACATCATTGAGTCATACAATCCTCATAGATAGTTGGGTTATTGTCAAGATCTTCCTGATAACATGGATATATCCTTTTCAAGAGTATCTTTGGAGACTGTCATACAGCTTTGAGAATCTTGTATTCATCTGGCTAGTGGTGCTAAAGTAACTGTTCCTTCAATGAAACTTGATGGTCGTTTTTCATATACTGAAGCGTATAAGGATTGGTGGAAAGTGGAATGGTCTAAAGTTTTTCCTCAAAGATGATAAGCTAAATTTAAGACCAATCCCAAAATTATTGAAATCTTCAAAGTCTTCTCGTTTAAAGAATTCAAATGTTGAAAAAGGTAGATGTGTTCCTTTAAATCCTCCCTAAGAATCTGTTATTGAGAAGGGTAAGAGAGAAGCACCAATTATGTTGAAGATAAAACCACAAGTAGTTGTTAATCCTTCTAAAGAAAAGGTAACTAGCACTTCCATAAAAAAGACTACTTTATAGAAGCTAGTGATGAATCAAATCCTTCAAATAATGGCATCCCAATTCAAGTTGCAACAACTCCTAATCAATTAGAAGTAGTTGAAGGTGCATTGAATTCTCACTCTAGTGAAAAGCGTTCTAGAAGAGATATGCGTAATTTATCTCTTTCAAATGAAGAGAAGAATGATTATGATCGTTATTGGAAGAAAGTAAAGCAAAATAATCAAACTTCATAAACACAACAATGTTATGATCCTAATGACCCAGTAAGCTTTTGCTTTCTTTTTTTTAACTTTTCTTTTCTTCTTCTTCCTTTTTTTTTTAACTTCACGTGTTTGAACTTTACTTTACAAATAAATAAACATATGAACAAATAAATAAACATCATAATTACAAAATCAAGAAGCTGTTTGTTTTTGTTTTCTACTATTTGATGAATATACATCACAGCCAACAACAAACTCAAAACCTCATCATATAATGCATAACACAAGTTCCTAGTTATACAACATAATGAAAGAAATTGACACAAGTAACACTGTCACACAGTTGATGTCAACACATTGTGGATATCAGAGGATTCAAACAAATAAAAGATTTCATAATAAATATAATAACAAGCATCTCTTTGATAAATCTGCACCAATGCATTTCAGGTTTCATAAATCATAACCATGATTTGTATTGGGAGGAAAATTTTCGATTTATCTGAAAAGTTAACACAAATTACCGTCACTCTAGAATTCTAGCGCAAAACCAGACAGAAGATAATCAATTTAATTTATAAGGAAACACAAACATGCCAGGCCATTGAGATGAGGACCAAAGGATAAAACCAAAAAAAAAAAAAAAAACAGAGAGCATCTCAACAGCTTCCTTCTTTCACAAAATAGTAGGTGAAGAATAAGTGCAATGCATAGGAGAGTACAAAAAGTACATTTCACAGGAAAAATAATTCCCAGAACAGAAAGATAAAATTTTAGTGATCAATAAGTGCTGCAGGAGGTATTTTAGAGACTAATAAAACGGCTTAGTTATGATTTTGCAGATTTCTCCGAGTCTAATGTTTTACAGATTTCTTTCAATACTTTCATCTCATTCTTAATCATTAATCAAAGCACAATGGATTTTCAATAATATCTGTAGGATGGGCATTTGGCAATATAAGTTTTGCCGAACCAATGATAGAACCATGCAAAGTACATTGGCATAAGTTATGATTTTGTAGCTTTATTGTTGTTGGCCAATTTTTAGTTTGATTCCAATTTAGTTTTTATATTTTAGTTTTAGTTTTTATATTTTTTAGCCTGAATCAAAATTCAACGTTCAATTCACTTCTCAGCATAAACTCATATTCAGTACATTTGTTCATCATTTTCTAACAATCGATAGCAAAAAAAATGAAGTAAACCCAAAAAATTTCTCTAAGAAAAAAACCTTTAAATATAACAGCATCTATACCTTTAAAGTTTAAAATAATATTTCTCCAAGAGCAATCGCATGTAAAAGGAAAGGAAAAAAGAAAAAAGAAAACAAAAAAAAACAAATGAAACACGAACATTCACAGAGTAGAATGATTCTGGAAATGACTTAGAAATCAGATTAAACACAATCAAACACTTCAGTTACTGATCTAGAAACCTAGAAAATAAATTACAAATAAATTGAGTTACCTCCAATTTCGGGAAGAGAGAGTTGCAGAGATTAACGATTGAAGAATTTTTGTGAAAGCGAGATTTTGAGAGGGAGAGAAGGGCTTTTGCGAGTCCTAGATTTTTTTATGTTTTTGTCCTAATTTTTTATTTTGCCGTTTTTGAGATAAGGGTTATTTCTTTTGTCGTTCAATTATTACACTTATATACCGAATACATTTCAGTCGGTATTTATAACTATTATTTGTCGGTAATGAGTTGGATTTCCATTGGGATTTTGATCTGCCAAATTTTGGCACCAACATTACCTATTGAGTACCTACAAAATGTTTTTTGTCGCTAATTAGAGACTAAATGCCTATCAAATTTTTCTTCTTTTAATAATTTGCAATTTTCTCGAGTCTATCGCAGTTTATCGGTAATTGGTAGGTAAATACCTACAGAAACAGATCTGTCTGTATTTAACCATTTTTTTGTAGTGTCTATCTGAGCTTCTAAGGACCCAACCACATCCTGCAGCCTTACTCGTTGCATTAAAGCTAGAGTCGACATTACATTTAACAGAGCCATTAGGAAGAGCAGCCCATTTGGTTCTGTGCTACTGAGTTTCCGCAAGATGAGACAATGGACTGACAGAAACTGCAGTGCGGCACTCTTGCAGAGCACGACTGCTTGTCTCGTGACTGCACCAAAAGAGAGCAACTTCTGGTTCCAAATGAATTGATTCATGACGTACCATATTCCCCATACAGTGAAAAAGGCTAGTTGTTGCATGTCCCTATCCAAGTTAGAAAGCACAAAGGATACCCACCCTGGAAAACTATTGCCGTTACTAATCCATCTCACAGCAGAGTTCAGCCAAATTTGACGGGCATAAGAGCAATAAATTAGGATATGGTAAGTGCTTTCAATCTCGATCCACACATCGGACACACTAGAAACATCAACATGCTGAGCTAATAGGTTCAGTAAAATTGGAAGCACATTCACACACCCTCTCCAAATAAAGTTCTTTATTTTACCAGGAGCACATACCCAAAATTTCTTCCAATTAAGAGGTGATAAAATGACTTAAAAGGAAGATAAATAGATGCAAGATAATGGAAACTGCCAATTCTGATTATGATATCATGTCATAATATTAATTCAATTCCAACACAAAAGGACCTAGCCCCTTAATCCAAAATTGGGTAAGCAATGTATAAACTTGAGAATGTGTTGGGCACCCAAATCACCCAAGCATAGTATTGACTTCCACTCTTTTGGAGTTATTAGACTCAAAATTGGATTAATTTATAAATTCTAATTACTATTTAAAACATTTTTTAAGACAATCGGGATTATACGGGGTTTTCATTTTTTTTCATTTTTAAAATTATTATTTTATTTATTTTGAAATTTTGTTATCTTAAAAAAGACAACGTTTTATAAAATCGTCTTTAAAACAATTCGAACTTTTTAGAAAATGATATCTTATTTTGGTAAGATTTAAAGGATTCACCACTCTCTTTAGGGAAAACATACATCTCTTAGCACGACGAATTGGATTCCCGCCAAAAGAATCCGATTCACATATCAAAGTCTATATAAGAAAGTTAGGCACGAATCTGAGGTGTTAAACACTTGAGATCGCCCGACTTAAGGGTCAACCTCCATTATTTATCCATTTATTTATTTTAAAGTATTCAAAAATCATTTTAATATAATTTTAATTAAAACATGACATTCATAAAGCATTATTATTCAATCACATAATAAAACCAAAATTCATCCGAAGAAAGAGGAAGGGAAAAGAATTACAACCTCATTTCGTCGTAGTTACATTCTACCCATTTAATTCCCAAATTCCCAAATCGTACGCCCTTAGAACTAAATAAAATACAATCCTCAAAATCTACAAATGAATTGCATACATGAATGATATGTAGTATCTTAGTCTATTTAGTATATAGTATTATAGCGCATAAGTATAATCTCAAATACTATTAAAATTATACCTAAATTAATGATATTATAATAAATAATTACACCGATTTCTAGTTATACTTAGCATTATAATTATATTTAGAATGTCCTATTTGTATTATAATTACATAACTAGTTGATTTTTGTGTATCGTACAGAATTTGTTTGTGTATAATGGGTACTTATAAGTGATAGAGTGTATCGTAAGACAATGACTAAAGAGTAATTACCAAGTAACTAACTATAAATGGCCAAGAACTTAATGATTTTCCACCTAGACAGTTGCATATGATTATGAAGATTTATTCCCCATGTCTCCGGTTCGGTAATTAAAATCTAATGGCTATAATCAATTAATATTTATGACCTAACCGCTATATTTAGTAATAAAAGCCTAAGGGCTATATTTGGTAATTAAAGTCTAACATTTATTATCCCTATTTCATATACTTGTCATATTTGAAATTTTACATTTTTTAAGAAAAATATTAAATTTGTCTAAATTACAATAAATTATTGAGTACATAAACTATATTACCCCTAATTTAATATTAATTCTTCAAAAAAACTATTAAATTGAAGTAATAATTATTGGTCATATACAAAAGATAAACACGAAAAAAATATTTATTACTTCTTAAAACCATATATATAACAAGTATTTTGGAACACATTGTTTTCTCAAATGTGATAAATAGTATGGAAATGGAGGTAGTATATTCTTAGCTATAAAACTCTCTTATTAACTTCATTTGGAAGGACACTTGACATATTCTATCTGATAGTATTCCTACACTCTTTAATTTTTATAACTATCAATAAGGATTTGGAATGGATATAAATAGATTTGAGATATATTGAATACATTATATTTAAATAGACTTAGATATAAAGATTTGGGATGGGTATAAATAGATTTAAAATAAATTTGAGATATGTTTGGAAATGTTCTATTTAAACAGGCTTGGATATGTAGGCAATTTTTGTGGATACCTAACATATTACAAGCCATCAACACCTGAATGATAACTATTTCTAAAAGAGCCGAGTTGGCCAAGTTCTAATGAACTTGAGCTCAATTCGATAAGGATATACTCAAGTTCGAGCTCAACTCATTTAAAAATAGTCAAATTCAATAATCATATATGAGGCAAATTCAAGCTTGAGCTCAAAATTTATCTTCTGAGCTTAGCTCGGCTCGATATCTAGCTTGTGAGCATGACTTGATAAATCTAGCTTACGAGCATGACTCGATAAATTTGGTTCATCGTTAATGAGCAAAACTCGAGCTTGGCTTAATAAGCTTATCGAATGAGCTCAAGCAAACTTTTATTGAGCGGAACCTTAATAAAAAAAAAAATAAAATAAAATAAAACTGAAGAGGGCATTCATTTTTACAGAGAAGTCGATCCAGAAATGGGAATGAATTCACTGCATTTTCAGGGAAATCGATCCAGATAAAGATTTACTGCATTTCAGTTTCTTTTAACGTATAAAAAAAAGAGCGTGCAAGAAATTTTCTTCATTTGTGTTTGGTTGAAGATAAAATTTAGGAAATAAAAATAAAAAAAATCTAGACATTGAATTCTCAAACATGTATTTCCAGAAATGGGGGAAATTTGAAGTTCCACTAAATCTCAGCTTAGAATCAACAAGCTTCCTCTTAGAATGATGGAAGCTTTGTCTAGTCATTAACTACAGGAAGGACTATTCACGAAGCACAAGAGTCTCATCGATCAGAAAAGGAAAAAGGTAGAACAAGAAAACTGAAAAAGGGAAAAAAAGAAAAAGAAAAGAAAAGCTGAAAAATTAGAGAATGGAAAGATATCACAGAAAAAGTAGAAAATTATCAAAATCCAAAATTCAAGCTTCTTCGAGTCATTTGACCTTAAATATGAATTTAATCTCAAAACGACTTGCAATAGTTGTGTATTCGATGATTTTTAATGCTAGAAAGATGATTTCCAATGATAAGTTGAATTAAAAGTTCACTTTCTTAGAGAATTATGAATTGTAATTGGAAAAAAAATAAAATAAAATAAAATAAACATTGTAAGGTTGTATTAAACATGTTGAACATATGCACACACTTTACAAAAATCAGCTGCTAGAGAAGGCAAAAACCATGAGCAAGCACATTCCAATTATGATGATATAAGGTCATCTTGCAACAAAATCTCATAAATATCAGTCCTGAGGTTCAACTCCTTATCCCGCATTACTTCTTGGAGATCAGACAACTCCTTGGCAGATAGTATGGAACTCAGTTTTAGAAAACCATCAAGCCATAGTTTTTTGGACCTAAAAATGTTGGCAAAAACAGTAAGGTTAAGGTAAGAAACAAAAACCACCTGCCAAATCGTCAACTTCTGTCAATTTGACCAAAAAAAAAAAAATAATAATAATAATAATAATAATAGAGCAGATAACGTGTGAAACCTTCTTGATAACTGCAAAAACACATACAAGTTTCCTTACAACAAGGGAGAATGATGCAACCAGTAAAAAGAATTTTAGGAGATTTTGTTTTATTTCTCTCAAGACTTTACTTGATTCACAGAATAGCATTAGAATACTATAGTTATTCCATAGAATAACTGTTCTACAATGTCAGCTTGGTTAAAATTTAAAACACTTTTATAAACCATAAACTACCTATTCCAAAAATTTTAAAAAAATAAAAAAAAATCCACATATAAGTGAAGAAATGTCATTCATGCCCAGTGGAAGAGCTATTCCAATCCTATTCAATCCTATTTTGTAACCCAAATGAAGCATGATTATGATATTCATATTTCTTGTATTTTACTTTTTTTTTTCTTATTTTCATGTGACTCCCTATTATCTTCCTGCTACAGTAACTAGGGGTTACTCAAGAATTTTGTTCTTTAGAAGGAAGTTTGCTTCTGATTTAGTAATTATTACTTATATGTCTATTTGGCAGTAGCAGTTGAAAAAACAAGATTGGCTCCACAATTAATACTTAAACTAGTTATTTTCTGAGATGATAATGACAACAATATTTCCAAGAATTATATTTCAGGAAAAGCTTTTTTTTTTTAACTGCATTTTAACAGCAAATATTGGATGAAGAAATTTTATTGCGTTAAATTAAGCTCCATTTGGTTAGTTTACACTTCTGTCCACTTGAAGAAAAAAGGGAAAAAGAAAAGGCAATGTTTGGTTAACCAAAAACGGCAGTATTTAAAACCAAAAAGCTTTGGTTTCTTTTTTTCTTTTTTTCTTTTTTTTCTTTTTTTCTTTTTTTTTGTTACAGCAAAAAAGTTCTGTTTAACGAACAACCAAATTCAATCCCTTATAGTACTAATTGGTCCTTTCCTGCAAGATCAATATTTGCTTGAATATCAAGCAAAATCATTATCACTTATTTACTCAAATCAAAATTCATATAAATTACATTATAGGAACTGAAAAACAAAAAGCAAAAAGACGAGCTAACCAAATGGAGCCTTAATTCCAATTATCAGAACACCAAAATTTATCAGAAACCAAAAGGTCACTCTTAGGAAATTGCCATTTGAATTTGAATAAACAAAAATCAAACAAGATAATAGCAGTATTAGCTGGTTTCTTAGATAATTAGTAAGTTCTGATTGTAAGAAATATCTGTGTTAATAAACTCATCAAGCTCTTACCAGGGACAAGCATGAATGGCTCGGAAGAAAATGCGCCTAGCAGCAGAATGATCATGTGCAATGTTGATTTCATATGCTATGTATATACGCCAGAGTATGACTGATTTACGCAAGCTCTCATTTGCTAATGCTCTTTCAAATAACCCATGAATTCTGTGATGGGAACCTCCTCTGCTCATCTCAAATGACAATGCAAAAATCCAAACAATTACAGAAGGTTTCCTGAGAATAGCAAAAGCATTATCATTCAGATTAATCAGCAAACAACCAATTTAAAAAAAAAAAAAATAAAAAATAAAAAAAAGGAAGCAGAAACAGAGATAAATGATGATCTCACTTATTACAGTAATCATCAAACAGCCGCCGCAATTTATTGGGTGTTGCATAAAGATGGGTTATATCCACTATGGCCTTGAAAAGTTCAGAGCTGCAAGGATATACTTGCAGCCCCTTCAAGGTAGAACCCCAAAGATTAGATGAGTTTGATTGCGTATGATGTCTTAGAAGCATCCTCGTATAAAAGGTGAACAAAAATTCAAGTTGGTAACTTTGTCGCCTCCTTTCTGCAGGTTAGAAACATCGAATGAGTTACAACAGAAGAACAATTGACATGGATCAATGACTCATTTTAATAGCCTGCCTCTGCCAGCATCAGAACTTCCTTTCAGACTTTAGAGGTTAATATGCTGACCGAGTAAAACAAAAGTTGGAATTTTAATAGTTGTGGTTTAACTGTAGTTTAACTGAAGCTTGTTTAACTTATCATCCACTCAAATGGGTTTTTGGCAACCTAAGCTTATGAATGGTTCAAATCCTTGTACTTGACATATGTTCTGGAGTCAATGAGAAGAAAAAAATTATACAAGTTTAGCATATGCTTTGTGTTCATGATACAGGAAAACAAATCCTACAGATCATCATTTTAATTGTGTATGCTCTCCAATACATTATTATTAACAAATGATTCCTTGTATTGTCACCAAAATTGCCGGATTTTCAGAAACCTAAAACCTACTTACAATAATATTTATAGGGGTCCACTGCATTTTGTATTTTTTTAAATAATATAATCATGTCTTCTATTTTGTAACTAGATACAGAATATCTTAAATCAATATCATGAGTTCACATTTGTGTCCTTGTCACATAAATTGTATAAAGAGAGGTAGACAATTCTACAGAATCACGAAGTACATGACGACTCCTAAACTGTAGGCACCATAATCATTTCACTGACTCAATCTAAACATATAGATTTTACCATGAAATACCTATAAAGTGAAAGGTACAAGAGAACAAAAGAAAACGAAAAGCACAGAATTGTTTACGGACCTGGAAGCACCATAGCGAAAGCTTCATCTAACACTTCAATACCTGCAGTCCACCAAGTTGCCAACTCTTCAAATAAAGCTGCCGAACAAATTAGAGCAACGGACTGGTCATCTACAGAACCATGTGACCATGCTGATTGTACTGTCTTCAGTTTTTCTTTAAATCCTTGATGTGCTCTCAGCAATTGCATGTTTGATGGTTTCTGTTCAAATGGCTGGTACTTTGCTCCAGTTCCTAAGCAGGATAGTATATGCAATGCGCGAGATGAGGACTCTTGAGTATCTCCACAATTATTAGTAAGTTCTACCTCAGCATACCAGAAATATAAAAGGGAAGCATTAGATTGTAAATGCTGCACAATGAAACAAAAAAAAAGAAAAATTAATATGACATCCTGATGAAACAAGCACCAACAGATGTGAAGTAAAACTAACAGATTCTATTTTTGAATTTCTACACATTCAATTATCAGCCATTCTCAACAAATACAAGCAGAACATTGAAAAATAAAATAAAATGCTACAGCTAAAAAGCAAGATCATTAAGGATAATTAGAAAGTATTTGCAAGATAGAAGAACGAATCACTATAATCTGCAAACCAAATATATAATGGGAAAGAGAACATAAACCAGAAATTAAGAAATGTAAAATGTCTATGATATTGCAACAGCAACCATCCTAACCATATGAAAGCTGATGCACACAGCACTAAGATCAAGGAAAAACAAGTATAAAGAGTTGATAACTTACAGTCCAAATTTTTACTAAAACAAACCTTATTTGGAAAACATTGAATAGTTTTCTAGTTCTTTATTATAGCCATATATGTTTACCCAAGGAAATTAATAGTTTCGAGTATGGCTGGAATAGCCTGGCCGCAATGCTTTAAGTATTAAATTTATTAACACAGTCATGATTAGTAATAGTGGGATCTAGTTTTAATCTGAAGACCAAGTCCCACAGGAACTAATATTTTAACTGTTCGAGTATTTATTTTAGCTTTATAGTAAAATGAATCAAAATGTGCAAGCTTTTAGTGCTACTTCCCAATAAAGTTGATAAATAAAATTATAGAAAACTTTGTAGTATTGGATTGTGTAATGCATTCAACCTAGGTGTTTGTTACCTATGAAACACTGAATTGATGCCCAAAGAATTCTAGTATGAAGCTCCAAGCAAACCAAAATATCAATCAAGTAAAGCTTGGCAACATCAGATATTAACCAACATAACTAATTTGAACATACAGTCAAAAGAAGTCAATTAATTATGTGAAATAATTTATTGATATTAGATTTATTAGTTCAATTGAGTTATTGCTAACACTGTTTCTACTGTCAAAACCATTGGCACCTCCCTGCCATGATCACCACTGCAAATTCCTATATAAATAATATCAGAAATTAAGATGTTAAAAAGTTGATATTAAGTTTCATAGCATTAATAGCCTCTAAGCATTCACTGCTCAGTTAACCAAATTTTTATTAGTTTTGGTCGGATTTTCTGTCCTTCAGATCTTTTTGCATGCTATTTATGGCTTATGACTTGAAAATCCAAGCAAAACCATAATGAATAAATAAAGAAAATGATGCAGACATCCTAAGATTGTCTGGTGTTACCAATCATGGTTTAAATAAAGGTAATTTCATAATGGGATTTTACACCACTGTTACGTCATTTTCCATTTATCTATTGGTGATTCACCAATCACCTAGAAATAGTAAGACAACAAACGAAATGAAAGTTTATAAAATATTCCTTCAGGTTATTATTCAATTAATATCTTGTAATATTTTGTTCTTTTTTTGTTTTTAACTTACAATCTCTTTTTTTTTTTTTTATTTGAGTGATTTTCCTAATGGCATTAAAAAGCCCATAAAAGTGGCAGCTCATTCTGTTGTTAATGTCAATTCCACAACATAGTTTCTTTACTGCTTGCAGTTCCATTATTTAAAATCCTGTTATCAAGCAAGCAAATACAAGAGGAAAAAGACCACATATGAGGTTTAAACCCTATCGATGTGTGAGGGACCTGCTGTATTTAGGGTAATTTTATTTAGTTATTCTGTTTTTCTCATGTATACATAAGGAGGTGGAATCAGTTTCTTTGTTAGTGGGTGGTGCTTACGCAAGTCTTTATTGTAGTGGGGAGTTACTAATCTTTAGCTTTGTATTCAGTTGTTTAAAAGGCTATGCATTAATGAAAGATGTAAACAGAATTTTAAACAAAGATTTGAGTTCCTAAAACTCGGATCATTCTCTCAAACAAGTTCGAAGAGATCATAGGGTTCTCTCTTAATCAGCCCTTAAGCGAGCACTAACAGGTGAAAAGGCAGAAATACTAACAAATTCAAATTTCTATATGCTAAGTATAATTTTTGTGTTAACAAGCACCTAACTAGATCATAAACGTGGGACCATGACAGTTTGGCATCAAAGCCAGTGATCATGGCAGATTTGCAGGACCTACAGAAACAGTTTCAAGCCTTCACAACTATGTATCAAGAGGATAGGTGCAAAAGAAGATGCAGAGAAGGCGAAAGCAGAAAGGAAAGGGAAAGGGTTTCCATGGAAAATCAATTTTGGGAACTAGCATGAGAATTGAGAGTTTATAAAGAAAAAGAGAAGGAAGTTTGCAACTTCAAGTGCAGGTACTTTTCAGCGTAATGAACCAGCAACCACAGGCGGAAAAGCTTGAAATTATCTATATAGTGGATCTGAAATAACCATTGGCTTTGATACCAAATTGTTACATTCCTGTATTCTGATACAGTTACGCAAACAGAAAAATATAAGATATGAATCTGAATTTGTTAGCACTAGTGCCTTTTCCATAAGGCCATTAAGAGGGAACCTTACTATTTGTTAAGAGAGAATTCTATTATCTCTGGGTTTTAGGAACTTAAACCTTTATTTAAAATCCTGCATGGATCTTTTGTTAATGCATAGCCTTTTAAACAACTGAATGCCAAGCTAAAGATTAATAACTATCTACTACAATAAAGACATGCTTAACAACCACCCACTGATACCCGCTAACAAAGGAACTGATTCTACCTTCTTAGCTGCACACAAACAGGATAACTAAATAAACTACCATAAATACAGCAGGTCCCAACAAAATGCTTGATTTCTTCAAATCCCTAGCCTCAAACGCTACCCTCAGTAATTCAGAATTTGCCAATAAAAGAAAGACTATCAATAATCATAAAACAGAGTTGGATAAAAAAAAGCCTAATTACTAAAACAATCCAAATATTTTTTTTTTCAAGTTTTTTTTCTAATCTTTTGATTGTATCAATTTCTCCTGACTTCAAAATTTTAAAGTTTTGATAAATTGGCAGAATGAGCAAAGGTTTGAATTCTTTTTGGTCATTAGGCTATTGTAAAGACATATATTTTGTCATTTGATAAGAAATATGATTCCTATAAAGTAAATTAACAAACAGCTGTAAATAAGTTAGAAGCTACTTTCCAAATTTAAGTAGCAACTTCATATGCCAAAAAATATATTGACAGTAAAATGGTCGACATAGGATAAGTACTTGGACTTTTAGAAGCTAAAGAAATTGAAAATTAATATGACATGTGAATTCTTGAGAAAACAAAGGAAAAGTATGCAAAAATAAATAAATAAATAAACTACTAGCATCACACTTTTCTAGCGTTAGTATTAAATCGCACAATGAATAGATAATGGCATAAATTGCAGAGATTTTTTGGCTGAATCTTAATTATAAAGCATTACAAGCACAGGCTTCCACAGAACTAAACTGACCCTAAACCTTTAAACTAAGGGAGCATTTGGTTGCTGGAATCTCAAGCGGAAGTAAGATTCCAATGTTTGATTGGTACAGGAATTCTACTTTCCCAAGAAAATCCAATTGCTGAATATATGCGCACCATCCCTACTTTCTCATTTCAAGTGATGGAAAAATCAAATTTCTAAAGAAAATAAAATGTTTTAAAAAATATAATTGCATTGATACCCTTTGTTATAAAGTACGTAGACAAATATAATATTTTACATACTATTATTTTAGGAGATAAGATCATACATATTGATCTATTAGTAAGTTATATTTACTAAGTACTTTTTGAACAATATTTATATTTCATGTTAATTGGTTATCATAGAAATTTCATTGCATGATTAAGTAAATAAAAGATATTTAAACCAAGGGGTAATAATGTAATATATTAAATTGGTTATCATAGAAATTTCATTGCATGATTAAGTAAATAAAAGATATTTAAACTAAGGGGTAATAATGTAATATATTATACTATCTATTACTTTCCCATAGTTTAATCAAACAGAATTATCTTACTTCTAAGGAAATTTTTATTGTCATCCAAACAACATAACTGAACATTTCTGTAATTACTTTCCTGGAAATCTACTTCCCTAGGAAAATAATTTTCCACAGAAACATTAAATTCTGATAACCAGCTGCCCCCTAAAAGAATTCCAAGTCCTAATCCTCCACGGAGTTGGATTCTCAATTTAAATTTAAACTAACAACGATATTGTTACCCTAAGCCAACAAGGACTCTAAAGCAAGGCTTAAACTAAATGCAATTACTCCTAGAATTAGGGATAGCTTTCCAGCAAAGCTAAAATTACAAAGTTGCTCCTTGGATCTAAAGTGGTGGATTAGGAACTAATTACTTAGGAAGCAAAAAAATAAGAATCTAAAAGGAATAGAAATATGCCATGATGTATGTAATAAATCCTACATAAAATTTGGACCATAATTCTGAAATTCTCAAGTCATTAATTTTAGTTTTCTTGATTTCCTTGTCCACATCAATGTTGTAGCTGAAAGAAATCTTTTGTTCTTGAGTTTAGCCAATAATTGGTATTCAATCCAAAATAAAATCCATATAAAGGCAAATCACATCTCATATGAAGATAAACAACAGAAGCAAAATTGCAAAAACATTGTACCCTCGGTCCCATCACAGTTCAGAACTTAAATTAATGCAATGGAAAATAAATTTTAACAAAATATGGAGATTTACCAATGGAAGCCCTTCAATTGATGATAATGCCATGTCAAAAACTCTTCTAGCGTGATCAATATTACCAGAAGCAGCTTCCCTTTTTGCATAAACTCCACACAGCAACAAATCCTAGGACAATAACAAAATAGATCAAAATCATATCTTTTTTTCTCCTCTATTAAAAAGTCCAAGAACATCCAATATGCTTTCTAACAAAAGTTCAGAAATTATATATTTTCTTTGAAGCATGTTACAGTATATAATCTCAATTATTATTCAACAGCCTAAATCGGACTTATGATCAATTATCAGGTAAACCGTAAACCTGATGCATACCTTTCTATGATAGCTATTGATAGCATGAAGAGTGAGGGATGTGCCCACAAGAGCAACATATATTATCCTTTCACAGCATCCCATTCTTCTCCTTATTAGAAACTCAAACCACATGAAGACTATACATACAAAAAGTGTGTCAGCAATATCTACAGAAATGTGCAAGTCCTGCAATAGTCTCAGAGCAGACTCCAGGTGACGCAGGGGGAAGATGTAGGGCTGTCAGTTTTTAACAAGTAAGCTAGAATAGGGTTGATTGTAGGTGGAACAGTAAATAATTAGGTTTATAACCTTTGAATTAAAATTATGAGGAAAATAAGATGATTTACAATGCTACTAGTGCTGTCTATTTATAGTGATAAATCCTAACTAGACTAGGAATCCTAATTAAAGAAAGAATTAAAACTCTATTCCTATTCAATGATAAAATAGTAAATCCTAATCAAATAAGGAAACGGAAAACTAATGCAAATCTGAAATAAAACAGTAAATTAAATAAAATCCTAGTTGTGCTAGGAATCCAATTAGGACTAGGATTGCTCTTGCATCATTCTCCCCGGGTTTGAAAAAGACTCGGCTCCGACGAGTAAGCCTTGATATATTCCGCATATATGGCTGGATCAACTTGCTTTAGCTCTTCTTCAGAAATCCATGTACTTTCACTTGCTGGTTTTCCAAACCACTTAACTAAAAATCGTCTATATTGGTTGCCACGCCTAGAACGAGCTTCCTTGACATCCAACACTTCCTCAATAACATCAGCCTTTGCAATTGGCAGCTCTTGTACTTGTGCTTAAATGGAGGATGGCACTCCATCAAATCCATGAAAAGGATACAAGTCTGAAACATTAAAAATTGGGCTGATTTGTAAATCAGATGGAAGATCAATTACATAGGCATTGGAACTGATCTTCTTCAACACCTTACAAGGTCCAAACCTTCTAGATTTCAGCTTATGATAAGTTCCTTTAGGGAAACGTTCTTGTCTTAAGTGGACGAGAACCTGATCGCCTTCTTCAAATTCTTGTACGCGCCGATGCTGGTTGGCTGTATAGGCATATGATGCATTGCTGTCTTTTAAGGCAGCTTTTACCTCTATATGAATTTTCCTGATGTGATCAGCAAACAATTCCCCTTCAGCACTTACTCTAGCCTCTTGGGGCAAGGGCACCAAATCGAGTACATTCTGAGGTTTAAGTCCATAAGCAGCCTCAAAAGGAGTCTTCTTAATACTTCGATTGACTGAGTTGTTATATGCGAATTCAGCTTGGGGAATAACTAGATCCCATGTCTTTGTATTGCTCCCAACGAGACATCTTAATAGATTTCCCAAACTACGATTGACAACTTCCGTCTGACCGTCTGTTTGCGAATGGCAAGTACTGGAATATTTCAATTCAGTTCCAAATTTTCTCCATAAAGTCCTCCAAAAGTGCCCCATAAACTTTACATCTCTATTAGAAACAATAGAAGTTGGAACACCATGTAGTCTCACGATCTCTTGAAATAACTCAGCAATATGAACTGCATTAAAAGTCTTGAAACATGGGATAAAATGAGCCATTTTAGAGAAACGATCCACTACAACAAATATAGAATCAAATCCCTTTGCTGTCTTTGGAAGTCCCAAAACAAAATCCATACTCAAGTGAACCCAAGGCTCGGGTAAAGGAGTATATAATCCTATATTTTGCGTGCTTCCCTTTCCGAGTAAACAGGTTGGACATCGTTCCACCAATTTTCTCACATCTTTCCACCAATTTTCTCACATCTTTTTCCATCTTTGGCCAATAATAACGGTCCGAAACAATCGCAAAAGTCTTGTCTCTACCAAAGTGTCCTCCCAAACCACTTCCATGAAGTTCTCTAATGATTTGTTCCCTTAAAGATCCTTCAGGAATGCATAGCTTATTCCCTTTGAATAAATAACCATCTTGCAATCGGTATGGCAGACTTTCAGCTTCTGAAGAATGTAGTAAATCAACCTTTATCTTGCCAAAATATGAATCTGAATCATATTGGTTTTTCAGTTCTTCAAAACCAGTAATTTGAGTGCTCAAAATTGACAAAATTAGGGATCTTCTACTCAATGCATCAGCCACAATATTAGATTGACTGGATTTATACTTTAGTGAGAAATTAAATTCATCAAGGAAAGAACTCCACTTAGCATGTCGATTGTTGAGTTTATTCTGAGATTTTAGATACCTCAAGGCCTGATGATCAGAAAAAACCACAAACTCACGATAAGCTAAGTAATGTTGCCAATGTCGAATAGCTCTTACCAAGGCATAGAACTCTAGATCATAAGTTGAGTAACGCTTCTTAGCTTCAGACAACTTTTCACTAAAAACCTCAAGAGGTCTGCCCTCTTGGCTAAGAACAGCTCCAATCCCTTCATGTGAAGCATCACATTCGACAATAAATAATTTCTCAAAATCTGGAAGTGCAAGAACAGGTGCTCTAGTCATCAAAAACTTGATTCTTTCAAATGCCTTTTGTGCAGAATTTGTCCACTCAAACTTTTCTTCTTTCATAGATTCAATTATAGGACTCATAATTGAGCAGAAATTTTGGATAAATCTCCTATAGAAAGAGGCCAAACCATGAAAGCTTCTAACTTCTTTGATGGATTGTGGTGCTGGCCATTCGGTAATTGCACGAACCTTTTCTGGATCTGGTTTTAATCCTTCAGCGGACACAATGTATCCTAGGAATACCACTTCTGGTTGCAGGAAACTGCATTTTTTTAGGTTTATGTGCAGCTGCTCTTGACGAAGTACTTCTAACACTTGTCGCAAGTGTTTTAAATGATCTTCCTCGGTGCGGCTATAAATCAAAATGTCATCGAAATATACCACAACGAAAGAATTCAAGAAAGGTTTGAGTACATATGTCATGACTCTCATGAATGTGCTTGGTGCATTAGAAAGGCCAAATGGCATTACTAACCATTCAAATAACCCATCCGGTGTCTTAAAAGCTGTTTTCCATTCATCACCATGCCTCATTCTAATTTGGTGATATCCACTTTTCAAGTCAATTTTGGAGAACACTTTAGAACCCGCTAGTTGATCAAGCATATCCTACAATCTTGGTATTGGAAAGCGATATTTGATTGTAATCTTGTTTATAGCACGACTATCTACACACATTCTCCAAGAACCGTCTTTCTTTGGTGTTAATAAGGCTGGGCAGGCACATGGACTTTTACTTTCACGCACCAGACCTTTTTCCAATAATTCCTTAACCTGTCTTTCTATTTCAGCCCGCTATAAAGGAGGCATTCGGTATGCAGGCAGATTTGGTAAAGCTGCTCCTGGTACCAAATCAATAGCATGTTGGATGCTTCTTAATGGTGGCAAGCTTTTCGGTACATCTTCACTAATCAGCTCCTTGAATTCTTGCAATAATCGTTGAATTTCAAAGGAATATTCAACTGATTTTTCAACCTGGTCAGCTCCTATTAGTTTGCTCACTAAGGCATACGTGACTCCCACCTCACTATGCGCAGCTGCAAATTCTTTAACACTTACACGCCCATTTAATTTACTAGTTGCAGCTCCTTTATTTGCTGTTTGCCTTGTTTCTTCCTTGAGAGGATGCAAAGTGTACTTCTTGTTGTCCTTGTAGAACAAATAAGTATTAGGCCTTGTCTTGTGGTCCATAGCATGATCATACAACCAAGGTCGTCCCACTAGAATATGCCCAACATCCATTGGTACTACATCACATAGTGCTTCATCTGCGAAGTCATCTCCCATTGTGAATTGCACTAAGCATTGAGATGTTACTGGTATCTCATGTCCTTTCTTCAACCAACCTACTATGTATGGATGAGGATGTTTTGTTGTAGGAAGCTTTAATTTTTCTACAGCCTCCTTTGATATTATATTTTCCATACTTCCTCCATCAATGACTAAATCACACACTTTGCCTTCACAAATAACACGTGTACGGAAAATGCTACGCCTCCTCCAATCTTCTTTTCCTTCTTTGTTCATGGCTGTCATGACTGTTCGAACAACTAAAGACTCACCTTGAGCTGGGTGAACATCAATTTCTTCTACTTCCTCATCATATTCATCAAAAATAGGGCCTTGGTCTTCATCACACTCGGCTAAATTCACCCTCCTTTGTGGACAGATGAATGAAGTATGTCCCTTTTCTCCACAAGTAAAACAACGAACTTGAGAATTGTTGCCTCTCCTTGTAGACGAACCAGAATTGTTTTGTCCACCATAAGGTACTATAACTTTCCCTTTACCGTTCCCATCAACACAGGCTGTCTCTTCATTGTATTTATTAGTAGCAGCAGCCTCTTTCCCGCTTCGTTGAGTTGTTTGAATCCCTCTTGCAGGTCCGAAATTGTTTTGCAAATTGCTTCTGTTTATGGGCCTTCTAGCACCGTAACGAGAAACTCGCTTTTCAGCTGCTAAGGCATATTGGCGAGCATCTTCAAGATTGTGTAATCGGACTATGCCCATTTCATCTCTAAGGGACTGATTCAAACCAGCAAGGTAGCGAGAGGTAATTTGTTCATTACTTTCAGATATTCCAACTCGAATGGACAAATTATTAAATTCTGCAGTGTCTCTTCAACAGACATGCTATTTTGTTTCAAGCAGTGGAACCTTTCATATAGTTCCATTGCGTAATCAGCTGCTAAAAATTGCTTCCTTAGCTCAGTTTTCATGTACTCCCACGTGCTGATTTTAAGCTTTCCTTGTCGTGCACGCTGCTCCTCAACTCTCTTCAACCATTGAAGTGCAGTACTCTTTAATTTAAGCTTTACAAAAAGCACTTTTCGGGTTTCAACCATTGGTTTCCATTCAAAATAATTTTCTAAACTAGTTTCTCAATCTAAATAGTCTTCGGCATGCGATTTCCCATGAAAATCAGCGACTTCAATTTTAACTCCACTATTTAAATCCAGAGCATGAAGTAAACGCTCTTCCAATCTGCCTCGTGCTGCTGGGTTTGCAGGTCCAGCTTCATGAAAGGGGTTTACGTCCTCGACTTCCTCTTCACTCTCAAGAGCTTCTTGAAAATCAAGGTTTTGGTAGTTGCCTTCCGGAATCTCCATTCGGGCTTCCACGGGTTCCTGACGCTGCAAGGCTTGTGCAGCCCGGGTCAAATCCTCAATCATTCGCCGCTTCTCAGCTATTTCATCTTGTTGGGGCTGATTGCCTCTTCCTCTGCCTCTTCCAACCATGGTTAAATTCAGACAAAAAAAAGAATCCTAGGATCTGTTTTTTGTGCTCTGATACCAGTTGACGCAGGGGGAAGATGTAGGGCAGTCAGTTTTTAACAAGTAAGCTAGAATAGGGTTGATTGTAGGTGGAACAGTAAATAATTAGGTTTATAACCTTTGAATTAAAATTATGAGGAAAATAAGATGATTTACAATGCTACTAGTGCTGGCTATTTATAGTGATAAATCCTAACTAGACTAGGAATCCTAATTAAAGAAAGAATTAAAACTCTATTCCTATTCAATGATAAAATAGTAAATCCTAATCAAATAAGGAAACGGAAAACTAATGCAAATCTGAAATAAAACAGTAAATTAAATAAAATCCTAGTTGTGCTAGGAATCCAATTAGGACTAGGATTGCTCCTGCATCACCAGGATTCTGTATTTCTTTCTCTTTTATCCTTTTTTTGCTTAACTTAAGTAGAATATTTTCATTATCTCCATTTAAAGTTATCATTTGCAGCCGATTCATGAGACTGGTCTTCTCTGGCCAAAGGGGTTGATACACCTCTGCTGATCTTGCTCACCAGCATCAGCTTGCACATAATTTTTTTTTTTTAATTTCATTGCACTTGGATTAATATATTTGTACATATGATTAATACACAACATACAACATTATTAGTAAACATATTTCATTCATTTGTATGACTGTAGTGAAGAAGTGGATTTAGTTTAATGAAAATGACTTAATTTATTTATTCTTCTAACTAGTGATTAATGGTCCATTCTTCATTAGATGAATATAGTTGTTTTTTGCTTTATGCTTAAAGTAGATTATATACATTTTATAATACAGAGTCTTTAATTGAAAACTTACTTTAAAAATAAGTTTTAATTGATCTTAATTAATTAAAACTATAAATGATTGCCAAATATTTAGGTTTGTGCATGAATCTTGGCACTCTCAAATTGAACAAAAAACCAAACTGAAAAGTACCATAACCAAATATTTTAGGAACTGAACTGAATTAGATTGAATGTAATTTATTATTATAGTATGATTATGGATCTTTAGTAGCAACCAGACCGAGAACTATACTGAATTCAAGAATAACCTATTATATGTGCGTTTTAAGAATATGATATAACAATACAATGAACTAGATATATTTATATACAATTCTAAATATTTAATATATACTCTCACAGTTTATGTATAAGTGTAAATTTATATATTGTTTATATATATGCTACATAATGAACTAGATATATTCATATACAATTCTAAATATTTAATGTATACTCTTACAGTTTATGTATAAGTGTATATTTACAAATTGTTTATATATATGCTACACATAAATCTTATACACAGACATCCACAGAGACTAGCTAGTTTAAAATATTTGAATTTATATTAAATTATAAGCATTAAAGTAAATCAAATAAACACAGGAAAAATAAATGTTAGTTCAGATTTGAATTTATAGTATAAATTCTCCAAATCCTTGAATGAGGATGAACTAAATTGGACAAGGACCAAAGGAACCAAAAGAACTAGGAAATCAAAGAAATAGATATGATGTTTTATGAATCTTATAATAACAAATATATTCGAGTTAAAAATCACAAGGGATCACATGTACAAATAGCAAGAACATATGTTGTAAATGTTAACGGTATAATGCTTAATGTTCATGTATACTTATAACAACAAAATATTCAACGGTTAAGAAAGAAATAGATTCATGAGATGCACATGCTGAAATTAAAAAATTATTTTAGACTTGGATTGAAATGCATTCCAAAAATCATGGTTATTACATGGAGTATTCATCAATAATATATTCACATCCTTTCAAAATTTAGACTCAAGTGAACCACAATGGAACACTTGTTAATATGGGAACAGTTTTTGCTTCAATTTACATATCATTAATATAGTAAAAGCAACACTCAGGTTATGTTACTTACTTGGTTCCCTATTAGCACTTAGAAGACAGAAAACACAGAAAATTTTGATTTAAAGGAAACAAAATTGCAAACATGAAAATTGAATACAAATCTTGTCCCAATACAAGTAAAACACAGCAAAAAATACCTGTCTATCATTTTTTAAGAGCGACTTAGCCAGGGTCCGACACGGAGTAGAAGAATCCATTCTTGCATTAGATAACTCTTCAGCAACAAGAGCAGCTTCTTCCAATATGTGATTACGTGGAAAAGCAGTTAAACAAAGTAAAATAGCATTACGAACAAACTTCATGACATCAACTCGCTTAGAATTGTCACCGGTGTTGCCCAACAGGAAGACCAAACCATTACCAGTTAAGCTCAAATTCTGTGCTATAGAATCTGGTAAAACCTCTAGGCTAAAGATTTTCTCAGTCCAACTCAAATTGTTTGTGCAAATCCTTCAAAAAAAAAAAAAAAATTCATTCAATAGACAACAGCAAGAACTAGAATCATGCACAAAGACCATGTTGATCACAACAGTCAAGCAAACAGTAATAAATAGCCAACAAGCATTCACATGTTTATAAAGCACATCGTATTCATAACTCACTCTTTTCCTTTCTAAAAATAAACTGGATAAAAAATCCATCAACAGTCAAACAAGTTCATTGCTCCAGATAACAGGTGACAATACAACATTTAGACTATGCATATCATGTTTTGATCATAGTTACACTCAAACCAAAAAGACAACATGTACTTTGTTAGAATATATTGTAGATATGTGAGAATATTTTGTAAATATTGTAGAATATCCTATATAATTATAGCTAGGATCCAATTACCATTTTTGTATTAATCCTTGGTATATTTAAACCTAATGTGCTTGAAGGAATAATCAAGCAAAAGCTTCAAACTCCTCTCTTATTTCTCAAACTTAAATATCTAGATCATCAGTTTATTCAAAGCAAACCAAAAGTAGGAAGCATGATTTGGTTGGATTCGATGAAACATCACATTAGATCATGCGCCTTTCCTTATTAAATCAAAACTGGCTTGAACAATAATGTGAGTCAAGGGAGGCGCTTATTATGATAACCTAGTGTGTTGGAACCATTTAACCCAACAACAAAAGTTTCATAAGTGCAACAGGGCATTCAAAATCTGTCAAATAATAGTCATCACAGTAAGTAACAAACGTTATTTGAAACCATGAAAGCAACTTAAATATAATTTCAATTCTCAACAAGAGAGAGATTATGTTAAGTCAGACAATGAGCCAAAGATCTAAATGAACTATGGTAGAGCTATTTTTAGAGAGAGAATTAATGTTACAATTTAGCAAGGTAATTACAGATGTTACTTTGGTTAGCAGTAAATAATAAGGCTCCACGTGTCCTAGAAAATGCATGGTTGACATTTGAACCCCGCTGAGAAAGGCTAACAAGAGATGTGCTACATAAATA
Organism: Jatropha curcas; assembly: GCF_041381405.1. NCBI lineage: Eukaryota > Viridiplantae > Streptophyta > Magnoliopsida > Malpighiales > Euphorbiaceae > Jatropha > Jatropha curcas. The sequence continues at coordinate 17,054,313 of NC_143158.1, read as the reverse complement.
TAATTCCATATGCTATAATTGAATTCAATCTCGGCCTGAAATAAACTTCAAATTCAAAAGGAAAACATAAGAAACCTAAAAAAATGACGACGTTTTTTCACATAATTATAATTCCACATGCTATAATTCCATACAACATGTTTTTCTTTTAATAAGAAAATAGAAAAAGAATATTGCAGCACAGAAAGATAATCTGGGTAGAAATTTATTCAAAAAGATTACCATTTGGACATGTCCATGCCAAAGAATTCAATAAACTGGGATATTAGAGAAAAGCGAGCCTCTGCCGAGCTTAACGAAAATAGGTATTCACTGACATCTTCAAATAATATAACCCCCAAATATTGTTCATCAGCTTCTTTATCTGGTGTCCCAACACTCTGGTAAATCCCATCTGTTTAGTAAATTTTTTTAAGCTACATGAGTAATCATCGAAAGAAAATTGCTGAGCATGTACACTATAATTAAAAATTCACAACTTTTAACTACATATGCTAAATATACACAAACAATGAGATTGAGAAAGAGAGAGGACCAGATTTTCCATGAACAGGCATCCATTGTTCATGATCTCGTAATGATTCTTCTTCAGACCATCTAATCCATGTTGAAGTGTCATTAACCTCACTGCTAGGCCCAGCTTCGACATCAATACCAAGCTGCTTCAGCAATGCTTCAGTATCATCTTCCTGCTTGATATCTTCATTCTCATAGTTCTCTTGTAAGTCGTGAGAGGCTAAGTTGTTGCTGCTTACATTTTCTGGATTTTTTTCGTTCCCAAATTTGGATAATGGTTCAGACCAGCCAGTCCAACCACCTTTTTCATCATCAAGCAAAGCCTCCTCTTTCATAGCCCTCTGCCTATTGTCCTCCTCTTTCTCCAACCATGAGGACCAACCAATGGCCCCTTCTTCTCCTACTCTCGGACCGTTTCCATTCCAGAAGTGCTCAAATAGTCGCAGTTTACTATGCTCACTTAAGAACAATGAAGGGCAAAACAAGCTAAATTCAATCTCAGCCTGAAATAAAGCAGTTGCCAACTCCTGATATCCAGCCTGCCATTCAAACCTACAAAGACTAAGAAATACATCAACCAGACCAAGTTCTAGCTGAACTATAGCAGGATCCACAGAAGAAGGCTTTGTATTTTGATAAACCTGCATTAAAAAATTTTTTAAAGAAGATATTAAAAAAAATGTATAATATAAACCATGTCAGATAAATGAAGGACCATTTGATTTTTCTGAAACTTCCAAAGATAAAAATAAAGGGATATTTACATTCAACACTGCAAACCTTGGGAGTTATTGCAAATTGAACCTCATACTTCAAATCGTGACAACATCAACCCTGAATTATATAAATCATTGCAATCCAACTAAATTTTAATTTTCTCCAATTCTCAGCAATTTTGATATAAAACCTATAGAATAAGGGATATAAAGGACACTCTGATCAAGTAAAAAAAGTTTTTCTTTTTGCTTTTTAAAAATATTATTGATATGTAGATTGCATTTAGAAAGATTTAATCTTAAATCTAAAATTTATCTGAATAACTTAGCAAATTGCTGGACGTTTCTTAAAGAACTTATTTCCAATCCCCAATCACCATTTCGGAGGAATATGTTCTCCTAAAAGATCTTTTATTAGTTCTATATACATGACCAGCTACGAGAAAAATAAGTGAAATAGCTAAATGATGATTTGCAAAATAGTTGACCTATGTTATAACAATAATGATGATTTCTGGAAGACATTTTCGCAATAGTAAATCAAAGTAATTTGATGGATACTTAAAAATCCTAAACCAATGTTCTCAAATAAAAAAATTGATTTGAGTAATTTGAAAAAGAAACTTCAGCAGGAGTGAATATTGAAATCCAAACTGAGATTATAGTCGGTACTGCAACATTTTAAAGCATGTGATTCAATTTGCAATAACAACTAAAGTTCATCATACCATGTCTCATAATGCCAATATAATTTATAGATCTTCCAACAAATATCTTATTTTGGAAGTTTAAATGATAAAACCATATGCACAAGGTGATTGGATTTCAAAAGTTGTTTTTTCTGAGTCTTAAAATTCAGAGGACAACCAGATGCAAATACTTTGATATGAAAGATGTCCTCCGAAATGACACATAAGAATGTAGATAAATGTTAAGCTAATGGAAATATGAAACTTAAATAATCTGCAATATGTCAGCAGAAACAAGATATACTAAATTAGAACCTGCCTAAACTGCTTGCTGGATGCAGTGGATAGAGCTTGGATCGCATGTGCATAAATTTTTCTCATGTCTGAAACCTTGAATCTGGAGAAGTCCCCTTGAACAACACGCAAATACTCTTTCCACAACTTGGAACTCCCTGAATGACTCATCAGTACCTTTTCCCATAGTCCAATCAGCACATCAGTGCTGTCTCTGCTCTGATATGCTTTCAGAAGATAAATCAATAGTTCCTCATTATAAGGATTAAGCTCAACGGCTTTTTCCAATATGCTGATCTTCTTCTCAAGAATCTGAAGGCGAGCGCCTTTATGGGATTGCATATTTGCAACCCTGTCTTGAAACTCCGCAAAATCTAGCCACACTTTTTCGTCATGAGGGCGTTCCCTGGTTAATTGGTTAAATTCCCGTGTCTTACGTAGCAACTCATCTTCCCAAGATTCCTCAACAAGTGAAGCACTTGAGACTGAATGATGACTAACATCTTCTTGAGACATTTGTTTGTCTACAAATGGAATGAAATCATCTGAAACAATGGGAACATGCTGCTTGGGTGCAAGAAGCCGAAGGCGCTTCAAATTCTTTTGGCATTCCACAGCTGCATACTTGGCAGACCAATAGCGACCATTTGACCTCAGTTTAACATCTAATGCATCAGCATCACCATCTATATCCAACGTAGGAGTACTCTGATTCAACCGATACAGACCATGAAAATTCAGGAAAGATAGCTTTGAAGGATTGTAAGTTTTGTGGCGGGGAATATCCATTCTGCATTGTATTCAATTTCAAGGAATATTGTGAATTCTAAAACAGAGACAATAATGAGCATTTGCATTGTAACTAAAACAGACGTGAGAAAGAGTCTAGGGTTTATTACCATTAATTGAAACTGAAGAAAACAAACAAGTCCACTCAACTAATCATATTGGAACTACTTACATAACTACTAGACATACTAAGGGAGAAAACTAGTTACCTGTAAAGAGAGCCATAAAGCAAATTATCAGCATCTCCATGAGAATCAAAGTAATAATCCTTAGGAGGTTTGATATGAGAATCAGCCCAAACCCTAGCATCAGACTTTCTGAAATTATATTCATCTCTACTTCTCTTTTTCTTTTTTTTCTTCTTGTTCTTCTTCGTTCTCTCATTACCACTGTGAACATCAGAATCAGAATATCCATCTTCTTCTTCGAGTAACTCATAGGCAGCAGCTGAAGGTGGCGGCGGCTTCAGTTGATTGGAGTCGTCTTCTTCATGGTCCGACTCTGCTGGGGGTTGGTCATTCTGAAGGGAGGAAACCGCGGCGTCTATGACGGATAGATTGGCAGAAAAACTGGTGTTGCAAAGCCATTCAGGCGGCGGAGCGACGGTGGAGGTGGTGGAGGTGATTATGGTGCTTTGCTGTGTGACGGCTGAAACAGCAAATAAAGGGAACAGCGAGGTATTTCCCTCAGCTTCTGCTTTTTTCTCCATTTGCATGAAAAAAAAAAAAAAAAAAAAACAATAAAACCGTCTGAAGGGAGTCTGTATATCTGCTTTCCAAATTATTTCATGAGAGCGGTTAATCAATACCTCGAATACATTACAACTCGCCTTCTCTTTTGTATTATCCACTTCTTAATTGCTTTGACCTAATATTTTTCTTACATTTCAAGGTCCGTATGGTTTGTCATTGGTGCATAATTTTGCCCTTAGAATTATCCCTGTTTCTCCTCGTGCCCCTGAATTTTACGGGGCGGACCTATATTAACAAATCTTTCAATAATGATATCTATCGCCAAAATGTAAAAAACAGATGTGAAACGCACACATGATGACATGGACTAAGCAATAACACATGTAATCCACGTGGAGCAAAAATAATGACCGGATAAAAAACATAAAAGTAAAGTTAACAAAATGATGATTGGAAAAAAAAATAAAAATAAAATAATATTAATCGAGGAACGTATCTGTTTTTATTAATCCGCTCGTTTTTTTGTGATATTTCGACCCAATAAAGCGATCCTAAAAGGGCGGATAGAGTAAAGCTTATGGCTAGAATTTAGAATGGTAGGCTAACTATGGGTAGAAGAATGCAAGACACAAGAATAAATCAAGTCATATATCAAAAAGGGGAAAACTAATCATCAGAAGTGTCTTTTGGTGAAATGGCCTAGAGAGTTAGCAGAACTCTAGGGTTGAACGTATTCGCTTAACAGAAATCCTAGGATGGGTGACCTCCTGAGAAGTTTTCATTTCAACTGAGTTGACAAAAAAGAAAGAGGAATGAGACTCTTTGAAACAATTCAGTCCAATTGCTAGGTTTTAGATTGATTCTTAGTTAGAACACAGTCATACCGTCATCTTCGACATCATCGTCAGAATCTTCACTCTGTCTTTTTCGTTAGTCAATCCTGCTCCTGCTTATGTTCTTGGCGTTAATGGTTCTCTTTTGGGCTTTGAGAGTTTACATACAAGGCTTATATCTCATAGAGAAAATTTTGATCTAACGACATTGAGAAGCCACATTAAACACACACTTGGCAGATAAAATCAATGTTCACTCCCAAACGTGATTGAATACACACTCTCTTTAATCTACGTGGTGAGGGATATGGTTACTAAGAAATTTGTTAGTTCAAGGTCACAATAGAACCCCCACAAAGTTTAGGGGGAAAATTATGCATTAGGCTATTTATTATAATTGTATTTATTTTTCCTTTTAGTATGTATTTCTATTCTATTCAACTTCAAGATCGAGCTTGCTCGCCATGTTGGCTAATTAGAAAGTGTCAATTTAGAATTATTGGATTTCAATATAAATAATACGCTGCAGAAAGAGATAATTATAATAAAATAATTATTTCAATAAAGATCTGTTTAAACGAATAAACAATAAAATTGTTTAGAAGCATGTCTCTTTAGCAGATTCTTTGAAACTTCGATCTACGCGGTTAGGTTGTCGCGAACCACAAGACGTCCAAGTGTCCGATTTCTAGTAGTATCCACATGAATGGACAATCGAAAAACTCTAAAACTATTTTAGAGGGTTGAGAGATTAGAGAATATGATGGTGCTAACTATCTTAAGCTTTATGTTTAATTTTGTGGCTATGAGCAACAACCGTCTGTTAGACTGGCTCTTAAACCGTATATATGAAAACCTTAGATCATCAATAAATAAATTATAATTATTTATTTAAACCTTTTAAATAAATAAATTATAACTAAAATATATACGTGACTATTTATTTATTTAAAAAATTTAAATAAATAAATCACAATACATATAGTAATATGATTTTCAGTTTAATCAATTATATTTATTTATTTAACTATCTAAATAAATAAATCATAATTAAAATATTAGGTTTATTTAATCTTGTCACGACCCATTTCCGTGGGCCGGACCGGCACTAGGGCCCAGGTAAGCTTAAGACCCCCGAGGCCCGTATTAAGCCTAAATCTCAATTAACACATAGTATCTAACCAGGGCCTATTCACAATAAATTATAATCACATTATGGGCTTACTGGTTCACCTGCAGCTAATTACATAATATTTAATTTATAGTGTAGTGCTAACAATAAATCCAATAGTAATACACAACCCTATAACTGCGGAGTTCAATAATAATCTGATAATAGAGTAACTTATACATCCAAAATTAGACAACAGAAATATAAAGTTTACATTTATAACTCTGCGGAGAAGATTGCAGAGCTTCAGTCGAATCAGCTGCTTCCTAGTACCTGGGAGGTTTGGAGAGAAGGGGGTGAGTTTTACAACTCAGTGAATAATAATAAATAATACACACCACATACAGTCAAGCAAAATGCACCCTAGTATACTGAATGAACACACAACAGTCAATCATATGACATTACATCAGCACCTACAAACAATATCACCTTCAAATAATCACATCACGTGGAAATTAGTCAGTGGAGTCACCGAACCCCCGATGAGCCGTCCTCCCACATGGCTCATCCTCTCACGTGTGCACCAGGGAGCCGATCCCCCATACTGGCCGACCGGTCTAATCCTCACTTGACCAGCCCTCTCATTGTTTTTCTATTCTCTCTTTTCTTTTCCATACCAACAGGAGGCAACCCGGTGGTCTCCATCCAATCTAGATCATCATGCGCTCACAACAGGAGGCCACCCTGCGGGCTGCGATCAGATCTAGACTATCAGGTGCGCAACGACGAGAGGCCATCCTGTGGTTAACGGTAACGGTAACGGTAGGTGCACACGGGGGCGCCGATCTCCCATTTACCCGGCTAACGATAATCATAATTTGGATCCATATAACGGTAACGGTCTCACAAACCCATGGTGACCCACTTCATCCCAATTCCACACAAACAAATCACAGTATAGTCACAGCACAAATAATCAGACAATTCATTCATCAAGATACACCAATTTCATCCAAATGCACAATTATATATAAGTATAATTATAGTGATCATAACATAATATATATGATAAAATACTTATAAGATATCGTAAATATGTAAATAAAAATGTAATATTTATAAATAAATGTTATGCAAATGCAGTGTTGATATGCATTATTTATTATTACTCACAGTGATGGAGAGCGAAATTCTAGCTTTGATGTTGTCCTGGAGGAGCACTAGATGGACCCGGGCGATCTAAGCAAAGTAAGAATGACACAAAAAGAATAACTCTATCAGACAAAATATTTCTTTACCCTTCTAATAATTTTATTTTATATTCTAAATTTTTCTACGTAATTTAATCTCGATATTTAATTTCTTTTCTGTAATAAATTATTTAATACTGAATTTAATTTTAACTAACTATTATTTTTATTAATCAAGTAATTAAACTAATCAGTAGATCTAGCCAAATTAAATTAATTTAACTAATCAAAATTGCTAAATTAAATTAATTACTCAAGATTACTAAAATCAATTACTAAAATCAAGTTAATCAACTAAAATTATTAGAATTAAACTAACTAAAATGACTAGATTTAATTAACTATCATTAATAAAATTAAATTAACGAAAATGTAGTTAAATTAATTTATACCCCAAATATAATTTTTTTTTTTTTGTCGAATTTTTTGCTAGATCGGAAATTTGCTCGTGTCGGATCGGAGCTACGCACGCCGGAAGTGGTCGGATCCGACTGACAGTGGCAAGGGAAGGCGAAGGTGGCACGATCTGGTGGTGTTTCTGCGACAGGGAGCTGCAGCGGTGGCTGGGTGATCTGGCAGAGGGCGGAGGTGCGGCTGGCGGTGAGGCTTGAAGCTGGTGCTGCTGCTGTAGGCGCGACAGACCTGGCAGAGGGCCGACTGTGGCGCGCGGAGGAGCTGCGGGACGTGCTGGCGCGCGATGGAGGCGGTGCGACTGCAACTGGCGCGCGGTGGTGATCGGCCGACGTTGCTGGAGTTGCTGGCAGTGACGCAGACACAGTTGCAGGGAAGAAGAAAGGGAAAGAAAGAAAGAAAAAGGAAAGAAAGAAAGAAAGAAAGAAGAAGAAGAAGAAGAAGAAGAGAGGGAGGAGGAGGCGCGGTGGCTGTGTTGGTGGAGTGGAGGTGGGGCGCTGGTGAGGGTGAGAAGTAGAGGTGCAGCGCTGGAGATAAAAAGAAAAGAAAGAGATGTTTCTAGATGGTTTGGGTCGAACCGGTTCGATTCGGTTCGATTCCACCCAAATCTTTGATTTTCAATTGGTTTTCGGCTTTTTCAATCGGTTTTCGGTTCGATTTCTCACAGTGTTCGCAATAAAATATTAAAATAAATTTCCAAGCTGTCGGTTTATTAAATTTAATTGGAAAATCTTTGAAAATAAAAATTCGGGTTGTTTCAGTCTTCCCCCCTTTAAAAAAATTCGTCCTCGAATTTTCTAAGTGACAAGAAACAAGGATGCAACAGTTGTTTACGACAATGGTGGTTGTACTTCTCACATAATGCTGCAACTGCTAAAAGTTATGACATTCATATTAGGAGAATACTTGGTCTTATGAGCAGTTAGATATCTACCTTATCACCATAGTTAATTTAAACTTGAGTTGTACTATATCTACAAGTCATCAAATCAAGTAAAATATTCATAACCCAAGGCACAGATTTGACTCTAGTAGCCACCGTTACGCATAAGAATTTAAGTTCATCATAACATTTGCTCAAGTAAGAGTTATTCATCTCATTAACCATATATCATGTGACCTCCATTGATGTATCGCCTCATTTATTCTCTCACTAGCTATTATAGGCAGTGATCATCACTTAATAAGAAGCTCATACACAACCAAGTATTCACTCTTACTGATACAAGAATCCATATATTCAATCAAATTTACTACTATCCCAATTTAGAATCCTTATTTCAAAATTCAAAACCTACATGCTGACTCATCCATTTTCCATCAATTTCAAATATTAATATCATTGCTCCAATAATCTTGGAAGAAGTTTATAATTAGATAAGATGGTCGCTGCCAATTCAAGGAGATTTTCGATTATCATCAAGTTCTACCATTAAGTACCATTTGATCATTTCTAATTAAAGAGAACAAATTTATGGCACTACTACAAGCTTAATTTTAAACAAAATCATGACATTTCTCTAGCTAATTGCTATCAACTGATAGGAGATCTTGGCTTCTATCCCAAGCACATCACCTATTTAACAACTTAACCATTTTCCAACCAAAGATAGATATACAGTCTCTTTTCAAATCCTACTAATGAGAATCTCGTAAAAACAAGTAGTACAATTATGTAGAGAAAATTCAAATTCACTACCAAGTCTCTATTTTAGTTATTAACTTCTCTATCCCTCTTCCCAAATTATCATATCATACCATATCTTAATTAATTATGACAACAACTTATGCAACTAGCCAAATTAGTTGTTGCCATGCCGGATAATTCTTAATTCATTTTCTAAAATTTGCTAGTACCATTCTATTATACTCAATTCCATAAAGAAGTCCAGCCTAGATATATATATCTATACATTTTTTTTTTTTTTTACAAGCTTAATCAAAATGTAAAATTCTCCAAACTGTCGTTTATATCCAATTTACTTATTTCTTCTGTCTTTAATCAATCTTTTAAACCTAAGTTTACGTATTTAGAAATCACGAATCCTAAACAAGTAGTGCCTTTTGCTCTAGTTAAGTAAGAGATTAAAGATGTTAATCCTATAATCTAACTCCTGATTAAACTATGTCCTTTGTTTTATGTTTATTCTTAATCTCATGAATGCCTATGAATATTCAGATAATAATATCATTGAGTTATTCCTTTTCTCCAAGTCTATCACCTCCAAAATTTGTAAAATTTATTCTTAGTACGATCTAGGAATATCCTCTGCCTTAATTATGTTCTCTCTACATGCCTTACACTAAACAAGGTTAATGCCTCATTGAATCCTTAAACATCAGAGTTACAATGTACCAGTCCTCGAATTGACCTAACTAACCAAGTATTCCTTTAAACCACAAGTTATATCGCAAACTGCCATTTATAACACAATTTTATTCATTCAATCATAATTTCCACCAATTGCTAAGAAATTCAGAATAGCTTTACATTCACTCCAAACCATATATGAATGACTCTCATCCTAATTGATATCTCAACCATTCCATGAGCAAATTTTAAATTAATAAATTACCAGATTAACATACTTAAGTTGGTCTTCAAGTATAGTGAAGATGTAATCTTAGGCCATCTTGTTAACACATCCGATAATCTTATAATTCATGTTTTCAGTTTTTGAATACTTGTGTGTATTCTTCTCCCTAAAATTATCCCAAATTCACTTGTTTATTCTTACACAAATCTCAATATTCCAAATGAACAGTAAATTAAAACCCAGTTAGTTCATTGATATATAAAATACTCCAGATACCCTTCTGTTCCCTAGAGGCGTAATTATATCTCCCTTTCTCCATCCAATAAACTAAATAACTTACAAAAATGCACTAAGTAATAGGAATTTCTTATTCTAACTACTTTGCATCAAGACATTACATTTATTCATATTCATCGTCATCTCAAGCTGAATCTCATGATTCTTCATCAACTCTTATTTCCAGTTATTAGTATTAATAACACTTATCACTTGTACATAATACATTTATAAGCTCAATATATGGATTCAATTAATATAACTCATAAAACTATTTTCTAACTACATATTCTAAACTAATTATTCTAAATTTTCATAAATCTTAAATTTATTTATCGCATCCAATTACTATTCATGATCATTTAAATTCTTAATATCTACCTAGCTCTATTCTTCAAAAGATATAATAAGACACTGTTCAATTATACAAATATTATTCTCCTCTATTCTTTATATTCAAATTATGTTTAAATTATATTCAAATTATATTCAAGCTATAATTTTCCTAATATAATTATCACCTAATATAATAGCATTTCAATCCCAAAATATAGAGGTCTTTATCTTAAATCCGCTGATGTATCATTATTCTTCTTCCTTTTTTTTTTTTTTTTTAATTATCAAATCCTATTACCCATGAACCCTAATTTGTTAAAACTCTAAATACTGACTATCCTCATTTAAATCATACTAATTTATACTCTTCACGTTTCTGTAATTGATTCTTTTCTTAATATCCATATAATAACAGGACTAGATCCATCCTAACTTATCTAATTCATTAGTATAACATCAATTCAATAATTGGACAGTTATCTCTCCATGTCCGATGTCATTCATCAATACACTTAATCATCATAGCCCACTATTTACATAATTTCCTTATAGAGTCGTTTCTCGGATCATAGAATCTCCTATTAAACAAAAATCATTGTTTGTAATTTACATACCATCGAGTGTGCAACAACTATTTTAAACATCAAAAGACTAAATACCATTAGCTTTAATTCTTATTTATACCATATTAAACCATAAGATGCCACAATCCACACAATATCCATCACTAAGTACATAAAGATTAGAGTACTTTATCTCTTACTAAGAATCACAATTTATTTTTCTTATAACCACAATAATTTATATTATTCCCTATATTCACACACCAAAAGAAATAGTTGCCGAATACAACAATACACTTTACTCTACCAAGTAGTCATTACTCATAAATAAAACTCACTTCATATAGTAATTCCACCAATATTATTTATTATGAAAAATACTCATCACCAATTATTATAGCAAATCACACCAAATCCTTCAATATTCAAACCTTATAAAAATCATGTATATCCATTCCATCTAGAAAAATACTCATCTCAATAATTATAAGCAATTCTACTAACCAATATCATGTAAATTTCATCAAATACATATACTAATTCAATACTCTAGTTAAATGGATTCTAATGTCCTCAAATTCGAATCATTTAGTTCTCATATTAAATAATTAGCAACTCATTCTCAATTCCGCAGGCACATGTATACAAACATTCATGCAGTCTTCAATATATATATTCCATATTCAACACGTATTAAATAAAAATAGTATACTTTCATCATTTAACTTTAACTTATTAATCATATATAACTTATCTTCTTACCTACTTAAATTATATATGAATATTATTTATTCCATAGAAAGATTTTTTTTGCTTAAACCATCCCTTAGCATCAGTAACTAAATCACATTTCTAAAGAACAAGGATACAGATTTTAATCATTAAACAACTTGACTTTATCCTAGCTGCGAATCACGCTGAATGGGAAAGCAAGGAAAACTATGTCAAGACATGACAGGAATTACTCCGCAGTTACATCTAGACTTATGAACTTTTGCTCTGATACCACCTTTGTCACGACCCATTTCCGTGGGCCGGACCGGCACTAGGGCCCAGGTAAGCTTAAGGCCCCCGAGGCCCGTAGTAAGCCTAAATCTCAATTAACACATAGTATCTAACCAGGGCCTATTCACAATAAATTATAATCACATTATGGGCTTACTGGTTCACCTGCAGCTAATTACATAATATTTAATTTATAGTGTAGTGCTAACAATAAATCCAATAGTAATACACAACCCTATAACTGCGGAGTTCAATAATAATCTGATAATAGAGTAACTTATACATCCAAAATTAGACAACAGAAATATAAAGTTTACATTTATAACTCTGCGGAGAAGATTGCAGAGCTTCAGTCGAATCAGCTGCTTCCTAGTACCTGGGAGGTTTGGAGAGAAGGGGGTGAGTTTTACAACTCAGTGAATAATAATAAATAATACACACCACATACAGTCAAGCAAAATGCACCCTAGTATACTGAATGAACACACAACAGTCAATCATATGACATTACATCAGCACCTACAAACAATATCACCTTCAAATAATCACATCACGTGGAAATTAGTCAGTGGAGTCACCGAACCCCCGATGAGCCGTCCTCCCACATGGCTCATCCTCTCACGTGTGCACCAGGGAGCCGATCCCCCATACTGGCCGACCGGTCTAATCCTCACTTGACCAGCCCTCTCATTGTTTTTCCATTCTCTCTTTTCTTTTCCATACCAACAGGAGGCAACCCGGTGGTCTCCATCCAATCTAGATCATCATGCGCTCACAACAGGAGGCCACCCTGCGGGCTGCGATCAGATCTAGACTATCAGGTGCGCAACGACGAGAGGCCATCCTGTGGTTAACGGTAACGGTAACGGTAGGTGCACACGGGGGCGCCGATCTCCCATTTACCCGGCTAACGATAATCATAATTTGGATCCATATAACGGTAACGGTCTCACAAACCCATGGTGACCCACTTCATCCCAATTCCACACAAACAAATCACAGTATAGTCACAGCACAAATAATCAGACAATTCATTCATCAAGATACACCAATTTCATCCAAATGCACAATTATATATAAGTATAATTATAGTGATCATAACATAATATATATGATAAAATACTTATAAGATATCGTAAATATGTAAATAAAAATGTAATATTTATAAATAAATGTTATGCAAATGCAGTGTTGATATGCATTATTTATTATTACTCACAGTGATAGAGAGCGAAATTCTAGCTTTGATGTTGTCCTGGAGGAGCACTAGATGGACCCGGGCGATCTAAGCAAAGTAAGAATGACACAAAAAGAATAACTCTATCAGACAAAATATTTCTTTACCCTTCTAATAATTTTATTTTATATTCTAAATTTTTCTACGTAATTTAATCTCGATATTTAATTTCTTTTCTGTAATAAATTATTTAATACTGAATTTAATTTTAACTAACTATTATTTTTATTAATCAAGTAATTAAACTAATCAGTAGATCTAGCCAAATTAAATTAATTTAACTAATCAAAATTGCTAAATTAAATTAATTACTCAAGATTACTAAAATCAATTACTAAAATCAAGTTAATCAACTAAAATTATTAGAATTAAACTAACTAAAATGACTAGATTTAATTAACTATCATTAATAAAATTAAATTAACGAAAATGTAGTTAAATTAATTTATACCCCAAATATAATTTTTTTTTTTTTGTCGAATTTTTTGCTAGATCGGAAATTTGCTCGTGTCGGATCGGAGCTACGCACGCCGGAAGTGGTCGGATCCGACTGACAGTGGCAAGGGAAGGCGAAGGTGGCACGATCTGGTGGTGTTTCTGCGACAGGGAGCTGCAGCGGTGGCTGGGTGATCTGGCAGAGGGCGGAGGTGCGGCTGGCGGTGAGGCTTGAAGCTGGTGCTGCTGCTGTAGGCGCGACAGACCTGGCAGAGGGCCGACTGTGGCGCGCGGAGGAGCTGCGGGACGTGCTGGCGCGCGATGGAGGCGGTGCGACTGCAACTGGCGCGCGGTGGTGATCGGCCGACGTTGCTGGAGTTGCTGGCAGTGACGCAGACACAGTTGCAGGGAAGAAGAAAGGGAAAGAAAGAAAGAAAAAGGAAAGAAAGAAAGAAAGAAAGAAGAAGAAGAAGAAGAAGAGAGGGAGGAGGAGGCGCGGTGGCTGTGTTGGTGGAGTGGAGGTGGGGCGCTGGTGAGGGTGAGAAGTAGAGGTGCAGCGCTGGAGATAAAAAGAAAAGAAAGAGATGTTTCTAGATGGTTTGGGTCGAACCGGTTCGATTCGGTTCGATTCCACCCAAATCTTTGATTTTCAATTGGTTTTCGGCTTTTTCAATCGGTTTTCGGTTCGATTTCTCACAGTGTTCGCAATAAAATATTAAAATAAATTTCCAAGCTGTCGGTTTATTAAATTTAATTGGAAAATCTTTGAAAATAAAAATTCGGGTTGTTTCAAATCTAAAATTTATCTTATTAAATTTTAGATATAAATTAATTAAGTCAATACTTAATAATTTAGGTAAAATTATAATTAAAATTAAATTACAACTTTGCCCTTAATATCCTTATTTGTAATCAAGTCATACTTGATTCAATGTATTGTTTTCACTTTTTCATATCCATTCTTATGTGTGTGACCTTCTAGTTCCAAATATGTTGGCAACAAATATAAAATAAATAAATTAATTAATATTTGAAGGTCAAGTACATTGTCTAGCAACATTTCATGACTACTTAAATATTTAGAAAGTTAAAGTGGCTTAACTTAACCTTTCAACGCATGATTATCAGTGTAATTAATATCCCTTCATCATTAATATTCTGATTTAGTGATTAGACACGAAGTATGTCTGCTTTACTAAATCATGTTAGTTCTATTAATCTTTAGCTATTGATCATGTGAATGAAATTTCAAATCTAATTTGCTAATTTCATTCTATCTTGCGCAAAGATTTCTTAATCAATACTAATAGAGAACAATTATAATATTTTTCTTGATTTACGTAGGGTGATAAATCCTTATTTAATTACATAAGTATCTCCGTACAATTCCTACTATTTCCAATTAATCATTACTTATTATTCATGAATAAATAATGTGAACGAAGAATCAAAACATAACCATCCCCATACAAGACAACTTAGTAATTTCAAGTCAAATGATCACTTACACAACCATCACTTGAGTATTCCATAGACATAGGTAACTCTCCATATGGAATTCTCATACATGTTAATTCAGTGGACTTGTTCAAATAACAAGTACCTACATATTAATTCTAGATATCATATATATCTCAGCTTATAAAAACAACTGTTCTTCTAAAGAAAAAAAAGCAATATGTACTAGTCTCAACAGCTCTAATCAATGTTCAATAATGAGAACATTGACCAAAAATATTTAGAAACATTGCTTTAATTGAAAATAAAATTTATAATTATTCCCACATTATAATTTACTTTGCAAAACAATAGTATCCCATTGACTTTATCATTTACCGAGATTCAATAAATAGAATATAAAAAATAAATAAATGTCTTTTATTAATGATAAAATATTTATTACATGAAATATTATATTCAAAATATAATCAATCAAATTGGCTATAGAGCATATTACCTATAAGAATGCCATTTAAGAAATGGATAAAAAATCTACCTTTAAAATTAAAATGTAGAAACAATCTAAACACAAATAAAGTTAATGATTTGGAGATGAAATTAGAGATAGTTTTATTTAATTCTAAATTAGAGACCAAATGGTAATAAAGTAATTCATAATTAATTTTAGACATATAATGTATTTTCATGGGGTTGAAATTTAATATCATTTGTAACAGCCTAGACTGACCAAGATATTGTCCGCTTTGGGCCACAGGCCAGCACAGTTTTGTTCCTGGGTGCCGATACATAGTAGGCCTGTACTCTCCTTACACCATGGCCAGACCACCCAAAAGGTCTCTTGACAGTCTAAGATCTGTCCATATGTGGGATTCGCCCAGGGTGCTACATTCACCCTCCCTTTGGGGACTCAGCATCCTCACTGAGGTTTGACAGCCTGTAACAGCCCAGACTGACCAAGATATTGTTCGCTTTGGACCATAGTCCCACACGGTTTTGTTCCTGGGTGCCGACACATGGTAGGCCCGTACCCTCCTTACACCATGGCCAGACCACCCAAAAGGCCTCTTGACAGTATAAGGTCTGTCCATACTTATGTACAAAACTTGCAACTTGCACTTAACCGATGTGGGATTTGCCTAGGGTGCTACATCATTAATAATATTTTTTTTAGTTTTTTAATAATTAATGAAATTAATAATATCATTAATATTTTGTAGAGTTTTTAATTTATTAATTTATTTAATTATAATATTAAATTAATAATTTCATATTATAATTTATTTATTTAATTAAAAGTTTCAATTTTTTGTTTAATAAATAATAAAATATTTTCCTTTATTTTTTGAAAATTACTGAAATTAAAAACATTGTATTTTTAATAAAAGCAATTATTTTTTATTTATATTCATACTAATTCATGTACTCGTATTTGTATCTATTTTACTTTTCATTTCTTTTTTGAAATTTTTGATTGTTTTATAATTTAATTTTCTTTTAATTTAAACATTAATGAAAGCAAAATAATATAATTAATAAGAACTAGTAAAATTAATAATTGTTGGAATTAATTGACAGGTATAAGTATGTCCATGACTAGTCTTTTAAGTCGGCTCCATTAATAATAATTAATGTGTCTAATTATTATTAGTATTTGAATAAGTTTAAATACAATTTGTTTGGTTACAATTAGAGAGTTTGAGTTCTAGTAGGATTACTTCAACTTGTGGTAATCCAACTAAAATAAAAGAGTAGGAGCACACGTTCTCCACTATCGCTATCACAAAAAGACAGAAACAAAATAAAACACTCTCATAATCTAACCGTTCTCTCATTCACATCACGACGACAAAAGGGTTTTTAAACTGTGGACAACAGGTGCAGTTCGTTAGATCATGATTGCTTCTACGGTCAGCAAATCAATAATGTCCTAGTAGTATGTTTATTGAGTTCTTATATAGATTAAGGGCTTGATAAACATATTACGGGTGATATGTCATGCTTTACAGTGAGGTAAGGTGTGATAGAGACCCTTAAACCCAATCCGCCAAAAGCATGTAATGGTGCTAGAGCTTGACTCTAGGTTATATGCACCATAAATTAAGAAACCATTTTTTGGCACGACATCCATGCATTCAAGCACTGCACCTCATGGACTAAGAAATACCTAAACACTAAAATCCATGGTCAAACCGAAACTCCAACTCACGGTAACCTAAACCGTGGTCAAACCGAAACATCATCCTATGGTCAACCTAAACTCTAAACTCATGGTCAACCTAAAACCATGGTCGAACCGAAACACCATCATTTGGTCAACCTAAACACTAAGCCCATGATCGACCTAAATCCGGTCAAACCGAAATACCAAATCCTACTTGAGGAGATTTGCTTGACTTACCATTTAACCTGAACTAAACACAATCCAAAGCCTTAAAACAAGCTGAACACTACTCAAATACCCATAACTCAAAGACCGACCTGAGCACACAAAAAATCCTTAAATTGGACCTAAGCACCACAAACTGGGGGCATCTTGCCCAAATTACCAAAAGCATCAACCGAGCACCCATAAGCCTCAAGCACCAACCTGAACACCACCAAAATCCCAAAAGCCTTAAACAGGGCTAAGCACTACAAACTGAGGGCATGCTCCCCAAATTACTAAAAGCCTTAACCAGGCACCCTTGATCCTCAAACACCGACCTGAGCATCACTAAAACACCTATAGCCTTAAAATATATATCAAATAGGTTTAGTTGGGATTGAAAGGAGTCTCTTTTTTAAGTAAGCGGTGTTTTCATTGGAAAATATTTGGATAACGCACTTTTTTTGTAAAAGAAAATTTTGGAAAACATCCCAAAGTTGTTTTCCAAGTTTTCCTTTAAATTTGATAAACTACCAAGACCGCTTTCTATTTTAAATTTTAGAAAATTATATAAAATGAACATATTCTCTATTTTCCATTCTCCATAGAAAAACTTTTCAGAAAACTCTTCGTGTTTTCTCTAAGTGAACAACCCCTTGGAGTTTGAATGTGTGAGTGATGATGGTTAAGATACAGAAGTGTATTACTATCAAGGTTTTACTTTGGGACTATTATAATATAGAAAAGCTCTTGCATTTTTCTACAAGATTTCTCAAAAGATTTTCTAAGTCATTTGGAGTATTAGTAATATGTACTTTTGCAGTAAATGATTGCATGTTTAGGATTTAGTTAGTCTTTTAGCATGTTTAGATATATGCCTCTAGCAAAGAATGTGACACTCTTTATTTAATCATAGGGAACCGAATAATGGGCGGTGCAAAATGTTTCTGCAGATTATTTAATTTTCTAAGTTCAAAGTATTGTAACTCTCCCAAGCCTGGATAGATATATCAACAATTGATGAAGACTTCTTATGAGGCTGTAGTGGAAAATTGAACTCAATACCTCTACATAGTTAGCTGAAGAGTGCTAATTAAAATGAGATACCATGGTAATTGAATTACCTGAAAAGTATAATTCTCTATGGATGTCACTTTAATGGGCAACTTGCAAGCTCTACCTTTCTTGTCAATTTATGCTATTGATTCATGACCCTACATTTGTTAAACTTAAACATTAAAATAAAGCAATAAATTCTTATATAAAAGTGGAAAGTACTAGCAACTTACATTAGCATCTAGGGTTGTGCAAGTCCGGTTCCAGAACGGTTCTTAAGAGGAATCGGAACTGAACTAAAAATTTGGCCCTTTCATTTTTAGGAACCCGAATCGGAATCAAAGGACTAAAAAGCCAGAACCAAGCCGAACTAAATTTTCGATATGGTTTCGGTACGATTTTTCGGTTTCGGTTCTTTGGTTCTGGATCTAGTTCCGGTTCCAGTTCCCCCATTGAAAATTATTATATTTTTAAAACATATTACAAGGTTTCTTTATATAAAAAAAATTCTAATATCAAAATTAAATTACAATATATGCTAATTAAAAAAAAAAGAATCATAATGTACTAGGATATACATTAAAAAATAATGATCAATAATGAAGTTTTATTTTTATTTATTGTAAAAGAAACTCCTATCATCTTTCAATTTCTAAATAACATGAAAATGACAAATATCAACAAATCATAATTAACAATTGAATAATGAAGTTTTATTTCTATTGTCAACAATAAGAATTTAAATTCCACGAAATCTCCAAAGTGATGGTACCTTCATTGTCACACAATAAATGTGTTAATAAATTATGAATTGTGATTAAAAATAAATAAACAAGTAACTTCCAAGAAAATGAATATAAACAACACATTATTCACTCATATCTAATAAAAAGCTTAAACACCTAATAAACAATCTATTGAAAATAATGATAGAAACAATAACAATTAAATTCAAATAAAGTGAAAGAAAATTATCCACTTCAACACAATGTAAAATATTGGTTTAACTAAAATAATGTTTTGCCATTGCTTTCACATATTGTAAATTAAATTTACTAATCGCCACTTACAAGTTGTAATATCTAGTATCCACTTTGGTTATTGGAATGATCAACTCCTTAACTTCAGGATATTTCATAATCTCCAATTTTCATAATGAGAAAAAAAATATAAGTTAAAGGAAAAATTGTAAATGTTAAATAATTAATATCATACAATTTATTTGAAACAATAGTTTAGTCATACTTGACTCCCAAATTTCAAGCTCTTCAATGGATTCTTCAAGCTAGATAGGCTTACTTGGATTTCTCAACCAATCTTGGCAGCAAATTAAGACCTCTACAGTAGTTGAAAGCAAAGAACTCCTAAATTGCTCTAAAGGTCTCCCTCCAGTGCTAAATACAGATTCAGAAACAACCATTGAGCATTGAGTTGCCAAATATCCCTTGCTATTTTGGATAAAATAGGATACCTAATTGAATTCACTTTCCACCATAAGAACAAATCAAAATCCTTAATGAACTTCTTAGGAAGTTCCTCTAAATATCTTTCAAGCTTAGAATGAGAAGCTGGATTTTTCTCTTTATCCATTTGAATAAAGTACTCATCAATCTCCTCTTCTTCTTCTATCATTGCATCACTCCTACTTTCAAAAATTGCATTTTGACTTAAAATACCACCATCCATACATAATTCATCATTTTCCCTTTTATACTCAGTCACCATTATTTTTAATGCATTTAGCACCCTATCACTCAACATCATCGCATCATTTTGAGAATAATATGCAATGTATTTTGCTTTTACATAATTCAGCTTGTATCTAGGGTCTAAGACAATTGCTATAAAAAATATCACTTTCATTTTGTTAATGAACCCTAATACTTGTCAAACTTTAATCTCATTTGCCTTCCCATTTCAACAATTTTTTCATCTGTACTAGTTTCATAATTTTCCAATTCCTTTAAAATTTTCATGATCTCATGAAAATAAATATTAGATGTGGAATATAAAGAATCATACAACTTGCTAGTAATACCATAAAATTTCTTAAGGAATTTGCAAATGATGCTAGCATTATTCCAATCAGTTTCACTAGGCAACTCATCCCCAAACTCATCTTCAAATCAGCTATCTATATCATCTAACCTATCAAAAGCTTTCTCATATGTTAATGCAAATTCCAACATCAAATAAATTGAATTTCACCTAGTTAGACAATCTAATTGTAAAGAGGATTTGGACTTAAGTCATGCCAACTCACAACACCTTTTTAACATATCTGAACATTGTGGACTGCTACTTATATGCTTCACTACATCCCTAATCCTTTTAATAGAATCTTAAATAGCTGCAAGCCCATCCTTTAGAACTAATTGAATAATATGAGCACAACACCTTATATGTTTTCACAAAATATAAAAATGGGCTTGGTTTATTTTAATTTTTCAAATCGGCTATCTATATCATCTAACCTATCAAAAGCTTTCTCATATGTTAATGCAAATTCCAACATCAAATAAATCGAATTTCACCTAGTTGGACAATCTAATTGTAAAGAGGATTTGGACTTAAGTCCTGCCAACTCACAACACTTTTTAAATATATCTGAACATTGTAGACTGCTACTTATATGTTTCACTACATCCCTAATCCTTTTAATAGAATCTTAAATAATTGCAAGCCCATCCTTCACAAGTAATTGAGTAATATGAGCACAACACCTCATATGGAATGTGATGATGTTATATGTTTTCGCAAAATATAAAAACGGGCTTGGTTTATTTTAATTTTTCAAATTAATTGTCTCTTATTAGACCTGTTTTGACGTCCTCAGATAGGTGACCTTATTTTGAATAAGGGATTTTATAAAATAACTCTTACTTTGGTAATAAATTTATTTTTGACGTTGCCACCCTCTTTAGGGAAAAAATCATGAACTAGCCATTTCTTTGGAAATGACTAATTCGGTTTTAATTAGAAATTGGGTAAGGGAGTTATTTACGATCATAGGAAGGTGTTACACACCTGGACCACCCGATTGGAAATCGGCCTCCTTCATTGTCCATGCATTCACAATCTTAATAATATAATTAACTCTAATTGAGTTGAAAAAATGAGTTTTACTGTAATTTTGAAATATAGCAATCATGAACAATAACAATTAAATAAAGCATACAACATAATCAAGTAAAAAAGGGAGGAGGAGAAAAGAATTACAAATAAGCAATTTATGGGAACTATTATGGACACTTACATCAAGCTTAATATAATAAAAGCAATAAAGATAAAGAACCTAATATAAGAGAATCAAAGCTATGCATTGCACATGAATTTAAACACAACAATGATCAAATAATAGCATAAAGCAAGAACAACAATAAAAGGAGACAAAATCAATATTAACAAGATTAATGGTTAGAGGTTAGTTCATAAATGAATAAAGAGTAAAGATAAAGATTGCATAAATATAAATGAACTTGGAATTTAAATTACTGGAATTTAAAGAAATGAAAAGTAAATGACAGTGAAGTAAAAATATTGATTTTTAATTTAAAGCAAGATTTGAGTTCAAGAATTTATTATTCATCATGATGAACAACTATGACCCATCACTACCTATTTCATATTCTTTGTTTGTTTATCCAGGCCAAAATGAGTCTTATACGTAATAAAGCGAAGATACTTAAAGCTTAACTCAAATGGATCTCAGAATCACAATTGGTTTATTGATTGTATCCCTGAGTTGCTGAAATGAAGGTCCGTACACTACTAATAGGGGCGTGTGCCACATGTAGTGGCATGCAGATCTTGCCATAATTAGAATCCAGAAAATGAAGCTTAGAGTGTCTGACAAGAAAGAACTGGCAAGTGGCATGAGCCACTTCTTGTGGTGTGCGCCACACATAGTGGCTTATGCCACTTATTCACGCAGTGTGCCACTTCCACAAAGACAGACCTCTTCTTGGTTTATCACGAGTTTTTCTCATAACCAAGCTTAAGAAAGGTGATTTAGATCACTAGAGAAAAGAAAAAGATGAAGTAGAAGGTTTAAACTCTCAGATTTACCTCGCTTTAAAGAAAAACCTAAGATTGGTTTGGAGATGATGATGAACACCCAATCATCTTGTTCCTTGAAGAATGATCCGAGATATAGTTGATTGATTCGTGTTTTAGAGAAGGATCGATTGCAAGCTCACTGAAGATTTTGAAAGAAATAAACTCTCTCTTAAATAAATCTATAAAACTTGTTATAGATATCTCTTCCCTAGATTTAATAAAAGAAGGTATATTTAGACAATTAAGGTTTTTTTTGAGAAATAAAAAAGAAAATGAGCTAAAAAATAAACACAATATTTAGTATAAAGTTGTTTTATTAAAATTACATTTTACTCTTGAATAATTTAAAAATTTTAAGATCAAAATAATTTTATTGCGTTTATTGATTCTTGAAATTAGATCTTCATTATAAAATATAATAACTCTTATTAGGGTTCCACTTATGTAACTATATATATATGTGTGTGTGTGTGTGTGTAGCGTTTCATCATTAATAAATACACTCTTGTATTCTCTCCTTATTCTCAATATTCTCTCTTTACTTCTCTCTCTAGTTTTATATTATTTTATAATACGTTATTAGCACGATTTGTTCTACCACTTTGATTTTTGTTCTATAGCTCTCTTGATCAAATCGCAAGTCGCTTAAAGAGAGGACAACTCATAGTTTGTGACAACCAAATCGCTTACAGAGAGGACAACTTATGGTTTGTGACAACCAAAGTTAAGATTTACGTGTTTAAGTTATTTACTCTTTAAAGAGGTAATTTTCTTTTACGATATCTTTCTATAGAATCATTAATTATTTCGTTCATATTTGATGATTTAAATAATAATAAAAAAAATGAATTATTCAAATATTAGCGTATGATTCATGTGTTCCGCTTTTGGATGTTTTGCAATTGTTATTACAATTGCTTTGAATGATAATAACAATTAATAATAAAGTTTAATAGGTATAAGGTGATGGTAATGATTAATTGACTTTTAGTTCGCTGAGATTGAAGGATCACTTATGAGTTATATTGTTGCTAATTTGTCCTACTTGTCATTGATTGCTGTTGAAATTTTTATGCTCCACCAAGATTGTTCGTTTAATCATGATATGATTTATTCATGAATTATAAGATTCAATAAAAATAATTTAATATTCTCGAGTTGCTTACAAATTTGTTATTTTTGTAATTGTTTTAATCTCTAAGACTTCGTATAATAGTAACAATGTTTTATGCTTTTTCGTTTTCCCATTTACTCAATTTATCTTCATCATTAAGCTTTTATGTAAAGGTGATATTCATGGAATTTTGACAATTAATTTAGGACTCTTATAATTAACTAGGCTTGGCCAAATCACGGTTCCTGGAACCGGAACCGCCGGTTCGAACCGGTCCGGAACCGAAACTGGAACCGGTGAGAACCGGAACCGGGACGAACCGGAACCGGAACCGGAATATTCCGGTTCGGTTCCGGTTCCAGATTTTCTGGAACCAGAACCGGCGGTTCCAGAAAACCGGTCGGAACCGGTTGGAACCGCCGGTTCTCCGGCCGGTTAGAACCGCCGGTTCGAACCGGTTCGAACCGGAGGTTCTTATAAACTGTCACACCAAAAAAAAATAAAAAAAAAAAGCTCCTTTTAGAGCAAAGAAACCCCAGTACCCCACCACTCTGTCCACCCAACCTTAGACACAATAAAATTATAAACCCTACGCCTACACCCTACAAAGGGACAACAGAAAAATGAAATAAAAAAATAAATACATATTCTTCTTATAATTATTGGTCTGAACGTTGTGTTTTTTTTTTTAATTTTATTGTGAAATCTATTAATTATTCCTCCCAATAGCTATAAACGGCTATATAACGGCTAGTTTCAAGGGTATTTTTGAAAAATTAATTTTTTGGATTTATTATAAATACCTCATTTCATTTACAAATTCATTACAAAAAAATCTCTACTCTCTCTACTTACTCTCTCTACAATATTTTTTTAAATTATATTCAAACTTTTTTAAACAAAAAATAATTTCAGTTGAAGAATTTTTTTGTAAAAAATAATTATATTCAAGTCTTTAAAAAAATAAATTTAATTGTAGAATTTTTTAATTTTTTAGGTGTATTTTTTTTACAAATAACTTTCACAAATTTATTAAATTTTGAAAACCGGTCTTCAAAATTTAAAATTTAAAATTATGTGATTCGCCGGAAAATCGATCGGAACCGTCGGTTTTATCACCGGACGGAACCGGAACTGGAACCGGAACCTTCCGGTTCCAAACCGGAACCGGAACCGGACTTTTTCGGTTCGGTTCCGGTTCCAGTTGTTTTGGAACCGGAACCGCCGGTTCTGGAACCGGAACCGCCGGTTCCGGAACCGTGGCCACCCCTATAATTAACTTTTTGATTATAATATTTTTTTTTACTATAATTACTTTACTTTGTTAAATTTTATAGATCTTGAATTTATGACATCTTGAATTGCGGGTAAATATTATTTATCATGAATATAAGGTGATAGAATATATTTGAATGTAACAGATTTTGGAGACACAATCGAGAATCTAATTGAAATAGTTCCAAAGGAAATAATTCTCTTTTATTGAATATTTGATAATTAAATATCACTTTGTTCTTTGGAATGATTTAAAAAGAAAGTTACAATTACCAAAAGTTCATTATGAGTGGATGCATTTATTAATGCAAAGTTTGTAAAACTGTAAGTGATTATAATTCTACAGTATTAAAGTTATTGTTTTATTATTATAATTGTGGAATATATTGATATATATTATCCATATAAATTATTTTATTATTGTTATATATTAATATATATTATTAATGTGGTACAAAATTTGAGAATTGATTTATTTTAAATACAATTAAGATATTGTTGTTATTATATTTGGTTATATTATCCCTTGATCTAAAATTGCCCATCAAATTTATGCCTCGAGTATGCTCTTGAAGTGACAATATCGAGAGAGAAGATTTTAATTTATATTTTGGATTTATTTCATATTTTTTTTATCATTGAGCAAAATAAAGAGATCTTACTAAAGATCATGAGGCCGCCCAACTGGATTTTGCTTTATTTTCCGAAATGAATGGAATAACATATATAGAGACGTAACGATGTCTATCCAACTAGATCTAATGCATTTCCTGAAGTGAATGCAATAATTTATTATATTGGACATGAATAATGATAAGGATATACTTGTCATTAAAAATATCAATAAAATCACAATTGAAGTAGTGATTTTAGCAATTATTGTGGCCACATAATTAAGAATAAATTTTACCACTAAAATGGTATAAATAATGTGGCACAAATATTTGTTATGTACCTGTTGTACACCAAAATATTAAAAGACAAATTTGACTTTGGTAGTAAAAAAAATATTTAAAAGCTCTGAAAGAGCAAGTATTACTACCTAGAGAAATGGATTTTATGCATAATGCATCATTCCAAAGATATTCATCAAAATGGATATCATATAGAGATAATGATTGAAAAAAATATGATTGTAAACTGAAAGTTTACAAATCCAAGTATTTATATTATTTGGCATGATCGGTTGGACCATCCCGATCAATGATGCAAAAAAGAAAATTTTGATCATTATGTTGATATTTATTGAAGAATCAGAAGTTTCTTAAAATCTGAATTTTTCATGCTTAGTTTAGTCTCGAAGTAAATTAATTATTGAGCGTCACTAAGAATTCAAATTGAACTGTTTGTATTTTTTTAAATATATAAAGGAAAATTATTAAATTTATTTGGATATGTTATGGATGTATCCAAAAGATAGTTACATGATTGTTATTAACTTGCAACCTAAAGTTTGCAAAGATTATTATAAACGTGTAACTAGAAGTTTGCATGATTATTAAGAATACAATTTCTAGATTATACTATTAAAACAATTTATCTTGAGAATGATGGTGAATTTGCACATCAACCTTTAATGATTATACAATGTATTAATTGAAATAATTTGGGGCAACCTGTTGTTGCTTTAACTTATGCTCAAAAATGATTTAGTAGAATCATTTATAAATCATTACAATTAATTGCAAGACAATTATTATGAGAATAAATCTCCCTATTTTAGAGGGACATGTTATTAAATTAAATAGCATTTACTTGCATCAGGCCAATAAATTACTATTGTTCTCCCATTTATAATTGATTTTAGATCAGGAACCAAATATTACCCATTAATGAATTTTTAAATATGCGGTATATATTCTAATTGCTCCACCACAATGCACTAAGATGGGTCCTCAAAGAAAGTTGAAAAATATGTCGGGTATAAATTTATGTCTATGGTTGAATATCTAGAATTTTTTTATGAGACATTTATCAAATGCCAATTTTGCTAATTATTACGGATCCTGACTTTAGAGGGAGAAATAAGCAGCTAGAAGAATAATGTCAGAAAGCAAGGAAATAGGAGGAAAATGTGGGATCAGATTTTCTCATCATTTCCCAATTAGTGTACATAATTAGGGAATAATTATAGGAGGAGAATAATTCCTCTCTTTACTGTTTATTTCTTTCCTTGTATAAACCTGTGCTTAGCTATATTAAGACATTGTAAAGCAGCGGAATATTATATCAACACAATTCTTCCAGATTATGTCTCAAATAATACCATTTAACATGGTATCATAGCTGGTTCAATGATTCTAGGACCAAACTGTTTCAATTGCTCATCATTTACCAACTTACCAACAGAAATCCGACTACCATGTCCAAAGACGACAACTCCTCATCAGCCACCAGTTTACCAACCCAGAAGACTCCGACTACCTTATCCGAAGACGGCAACTCGGGGAAACAGTCTGACATTAGCAACGATGACGGACAATTCAATTAGTAAATCTCATCAAAAATGGCCTCAGTAACCAAAACCAAAAACAAACCCTTTCAGATAATTTAATAATCAGCATCAAATTAAACAGCCAAAATTATGCGTTATGGGCGCGCATGATTAAGGTTGCAATTGGAGGAAAATCAAAGGCCTGTTGAGCCACCACACCGAAATTCCAGCGCCACCATAGATCGATGACGAAAAATACGAGAAATGGGAACAAGACGATATCATCGTGTTCTCATGGTTAATTCAAAATATTGAACCCCAATTGGCAAGCAATCTGACCGAATTTCCCACAGCAAAAGCATTGTGGAATGCTCTTGTTACAATATACAGTAGTGGCAGGGACAAACTACAAACCTTTGATCTTCATTCAAAGGCAAATGGTATGAAGCAAAATGGAGCAC
Source organism: Jatropha curcas (assembly GCF_041381405.1). NCBI lineage: Eukaryota > Viridiplantae > Streptophyta > Magnoliopsida > Malpighiales > Euphorbiaceae > Jatropha > Jatropha curcas. The sequence continues at coordinate 17,026,395 of NC_143158.1, read as the reverse complement.
CTTAGAAGATTTCTGGATTACCATGTAAGGAGTGTGGGGCGAGATTGACCACCGGGAACCAAATCTGATGACCTCAGAATCAGACATAGCCACATACAACAGAGTCCGTCAAGAACAAAAGCTGTTCCAGTTCCTGAATGTAATCAATCAGGAATATAATCAAATCAAAAGAGAGATCTTACAATAAGATACGCTAGCCTCACTGGAAGCCGCCTACGCCACCGTTCGGAAAGAGGCAACCCGCCTTAATATTTTGGGACCGGCTTCTGGAATCTCATCACAACAGGGCATAGGCGACGGATTGATTGCAACCAGGACTGAAGCCAAGGGAATGGCAGCACAGGGACAATGACGGTCAGGCTCCACAAGCAAGCCAGGCAGATCATCATCCCATTCAGACAAGGCAAAACTCAAGTGTACTCACTGTGGGATGAGTAAACACACAAAAGAGAACTGTTTTTGGATTGTGGGATATCCAGCATGGTGGAACGATGGACGTAAAAGGGACGGACAAGCCACAGGGGGTAAAGCCGCCACCGCCGTGAGCAACCCTGAGGCTACTAGAAGCGGTGGTGGCTAAGGATGTGACATCCCAGGTTTGGGGCACAAACACCTTAGGCAAATCCCACATCGGCTACGCATAAGGTGGAAGTGATGTACATAAAGGGTGGCAGGTCTTAGGATGCCAAGATGCGTTTTGGGCTATCAGGCGTGGTTTCGCTAGCCCAGGAACAAAACTGTGCGGGCTCGTGGGCCCAAAGTGGATAATATCTTGGTAGGCCTAGGCTGTTACAATTTGGTATCAGAGCCAAAGCCTTGTCCCTCTGGCCAGTGATGGGGCAAACCTCAGCGAGGACGCTGAGTCCCTAAGGGGGGGTGTATGTGACATCCCAGGTTTGGGGCACAAACACCTTAGGCAAATCCCACATCGGCTACGCACAAGGTGGAAGTGATGTACATAAAGGGTGGTAGGCCTTAGATGCCAAGACGCGTTTTGGGCTATCAGGCGTGGTTTCGCTAGCCCAGGAACAAAACCCTGCGGGCTCGTGGGCCTAAAGCGGACAATATCTTGGTAGGCCTGGGCTGTTACAAAGGAGGCGTCGGAGATGGAGGCAGTATTGGAGGAGCAATGGCGACTGGGACTGAAGAAACGGGTAATACATGTTATAAAGGTAAAGGGTTTGGGAATTTCCTCCTAAACCCTTCCAATTTGGACAGTTTATTATCAGGCTCCTCTTTTTTGGACTTATTACAAATTGACCCAATAAAAATTTTGTCTATTGCTAATATGGTCTAAAATTTTGATAACAGTAAGAATGCCTCATGGATTTTTAATTGTGGTGCCACTGACACCATGACATTTGATGCACATGATATTAAAATACAGTCAAAACCCACAAAGACACATGTTGGAGCAGCCAATAGGGGAATAGTCTCTATAGAGGAAGCCGAGTCTATTGAAATATCACCCACACTAAAATTGTCGAACTGTCTTTATGTCCCTTCACTTTCACATAAATTGTTGTCTATTAGTCATGTAACAAAAGAACTTAATTGTACCATGCTAATGACCCCCACTTTTTGTATACTGTAGGACATCAGGACGGGAACAATTATTGGACGTGGCACTGAGCGCCGAGGACTGTACTACATGGATGAAGTTGCCTAACACGGTATTGTGATGCTAGCACATGGAACTGCGAATCGAGAAGCTTGGCTTTGGCACTGAGATTAGGACATCCATCCACTGGTTATTTACATCTTTTATTTCCCAAACTCTTTAAATCCAATAATGTATTGTATTGTGAGACTTGTGTTTTGGCGAAAAGCCACAGATAGAGTTTCAGGCCAAATAATACTAGGGTTGATTTACCTTTTTCATTAGTCCATTCTGATGTGTGGGGTCCAGCACCTGTCATGGGAGGGCAAGGTTTTCGCTATTTCTTGATATTTGTGGATGACTATACTCGCATAACGTGGGTATATTGTTTGAAAAACAAGTCAGAGGTTGTTGATAAATTTATCCTATTTTATACTATGATCCAAACCCAATTCAATAAGTCAATTCAAATTTTAAGATCTGACAACGGGGGAGAATTTGTCAAACACAGCCATGAAACAATTTTTTCAACAAAAAGGGTTAGTACACCAAACTACTTGTCCTCATACCCCCGAACAAAATGGTGTTGCCGAATGGAAAGATAGGATCCTCCTTGAAATGACCCGAGCTCTTCTTATTGAGTCTCAGGTCCCCAAAAGTTTTTGGCCTAAAGCTTTAGCCACTGCCATCTACCTTCTAAATAGACTCCCAACCAAAATCCTTGACCTTCAAAGTCCAATCCAAACCCTAGCCAAATTTACCAAAATACCTTCGACCTTAACTCTTCAACCATGAATTTTTGGTTGCTCTGTATTTGTCTACATTCCGAAAATGGAAAGAACCAAATTTGACCCATGTGCAGAAAAATGTGTATTTGTTGGGTACGGGTTAATCAAAAGGGGTACCAATGCTATAATCCTAAAACCTGTCATATGTTCACCACAATGAACTGTGATTTCCTTGAAACCGAATACTTTTATACTACCCAACCCAGTGGTCAGAGGAAGAAGGAATATATGGACACACTGAGTTGGCTTCTAGAACCAGTGTTCCCACATGTGAAATTGGGTCTTCAGGAAGAGAACCCACAAATGAAAGTAGCAGAACAAGAAGAGAACAGTACTGTTGGGCCAACTTCTGATGCTTCCATATAGTCTATGGAGCCTAGTGTCTCAGAAAATACTATTCCTAACTTGGTGTCCGAGGTAAGAGAAACTGAAGCTCCTGAATCTCCTGTTATTTCCACTAATCCCGGTGACTGTGAGACTGTAGCAAAACAGGTGGCAGAGCAGGAAGAACGATATGTATTACTAGCCAGAGGCAATAGGGGAGTCCCACCTAACAGATACTCTCTAGAAAAAAAGGCTCGGAGGTCCAGATATCCAATAGCAAACATAGCAGGGGGAGTCTATCCAGAGAAGCCAAGGCATTCATCTCAGCCCTGTGTGAAGAAAAGATCCCGACCACAGTCGAACATGCCTTGGCATCAGAAAAATGGACCAATGCAATGAAGGAAGAAATGAATGCTTTGATCCAGAACCACACATGGGAGAAATGTGCCTTACTGACAGGAAAAGAAACCAGTTGGGTGTCGCTGGGTCTTAACGGTGAAACACAAGTCAGATGGTTCCATTGAAAGGTACAAGGCACGGTTAGTGGCAAAAGGATACACCCAGACTTATGGCATCGATTACTCGGAGACTTTTTCACCGGTAGCAAAAATTGATACTATTAGGGTATTGTTCTCAGTAGCAGCAAACAAGGGGTGGCCACTTCACCAGTTTGATGTGAAGAATGCTTTCCTACATGGGGATCTGAAAGAGGAAGTCTATATGGAGGCTCCACCAGGTTTCATAGAGGGATTCCAGAAATGAGAAGTGTGATGGTTGAAGAAGTCACTTTATGGACTCAAGCAGTCACCCAGAGCCTGGTTTGGTAAGTTTACACTAGCAATGAAGGGAACGTGTTCAAACAGAGCAATTCCGATCATACTCTATTCCTGAAGCGGAGAGGCAGACTTGTAACCTGTTTGATCATTTATGTTGATGACATAATCATTATAGGAGATGACATGGAAGAAATGACCAAGCTAAGGGAGAACCTATTCACAGAATTTGAAATGAAAGATCTGGGAAGGCTGAAGTATTTTCTCAGAATTGAGGTACTAAGATCGAAACAAGGGATTTTTATATATCAGAAGAAGTACATTTTGGATCTTTTGGCAGAGACTGGAATGATCGATTGTAAACCGGTCGACATACCAATGGTGGTGAATCATGGATTGAAGATAGTGGAAGGAGCAGAACTAGCAGATAAAGAAAGGTATCAAAGGTTGGTTGGAAAACTAATATATCTCTCACATACTCGGCCAAATATAGCCTATACAGTCGAAGTAGTGAGCCAGTTCATGCATCAGCCTCAGACAGACCATATGGAAGCTGTGTGGAGGATCGTAAGGTATTTAAAGGGGACATCTGGACATGGTGTTCTATTCAAAGCACATGGACACTTAGAAATACAGGGGTATGCTGACACCGACTAGGCAGGCAATCCAGTGGACCGTAGATCTACATCAGGCTATTTTACTCTTGTGGGGGCTAACTTAGTCACATGGAGAAGCAAGAAGCAAAAGGTTGTAGCATTGTCTAGTGCAGAGGCTGAATTTCGAGGGGTTGCACGAGGCTTGGCAGAAATACTATGGTTACGAAAGTTGCTAACTGAAATTGGGTTTCCACCATCTGAGACTTGCAAGATAATGTGCGATAACCAGGCAGCAATTAGTATCTTAGAAAATTCAGTACAACATGATCGGAAAAAACACATAGAAGTTGATAGACACTTCATCAAAAAGAAGTTAGAAGCAGGTATTGTAGAACTACCTTTCGTACGCTCTAAAGATCAACTAACAGATATATTAACAAAGGCAGTGAACGGAAGGACCTTCAGTGAAGTTTTGGGCAAGTTGAGCATTGGCAACCCCACTACTCAACTTGAGGGGGAGTGTCAGAAAGCAAGGAAATAGGAGGAAAATGTGGGATCAGATTTTCTCATCATTTCCCAATTAGTGTACATAATTAGGGAATAATTATAGGAGGAGAATAATTCCTCTCTTTACTATTTATTTCTTTCCTTGTATAAACCTGTGCCTTAGCTATATTAAGACATTGTAAAGCAGCAGAATATTATATTAACACAATTCTTCCAGATTATGTCTCAAATAATACCATTTAACAAATAATTGATTGGAAAAGAATTATTATTATTATATTTTCATCCTTATTCAAGAGCAGTGTGATTTAAAAAAAAAAGTTTAAAAGATAATTCATTTTCAAAATATTGTAACTTAGTTGCTAGATATATTCACTGATCCAAAAGGAGATAACTAAATGTCACATGCTAGCTATAAATGCTCCTATTAGTATTGAAGTCTCTGAATGACAAATTACCTATGTTAATGAATCTACAGCATGCCCGAAGCATGGTATATCAGTTCCAAAGATAAAAAAAATGAAATGAAAGAAAAGGAGCAAATATTCAAGATGGTTAAGTTCTAAAAAGTAAGTTTTAGCAGAAATCCTAAACATAACTAATAGTTTCCCAAAGAAACTCAAGTATCTGAAATCAATGAAGATTATGAGATCTCTCTAAATTATGTCATGTCAAGAAAAATATGGAACTAATATAAAAGAAATATCGACAATATTTTTATAATATAGCGCTTAAAATTGTGAAAAATGATGAGGATCTTGAGTTTGGTCTATTGAGAATATACACATGGAATTGATTGGCCAAAATAGAACGACGCATGTGCCATTTAAATTTACTTAAAAAGTAAATTTTGAAAATTGAATATGAGCATCAAGAAATGTCAAGTTAGTAGAATACAAATATGTATTTGTGCGAAATTGAAATGGGGTCATGAGAGATAAAGCAAACTTATTACATGTGTTTTCTCATAAAGAACTGGCATTGATTATGAGGATAAATACCCTTACGTGGTGGATACAATGATAATTTGATATTTGATTAGTCTGGCAATTTATGAAAATTATAGATGCGTCTATTGAATTAATGGCTGCCTATTTATATGCTAACTTGATGTAGATATCTATATGAAAATCCCTGAAGTATTTAATTGCTTGAAGCATAAAGTTAAATTCTCGAGAAATTTATTCAATCAAATTATATAAAGCTCTATATAGATTATTGCATAATGCTATCTATGAAATACTGAAAAAATGCTTAAAGCAAGTAAATGAGAAATATATTCAAGATTTCTATATGGATTAAAGAAATCTCAATACATATGGTATAATCGCCTTAATGATGTTTATGGCTAAGAAAATGTTATAATATTTTATGTTTATATATTTTTATAATATTTTATTATTGAAAGCATACTTTTGATATTTACTTTATATACTATCATGAGTAATGTGATCTTTTGATTAGTGAATATTTATTGAAATGATATTTTAATATGTTCATGAATTTTTATAGAGATATGTGAATATGAACTTGTCATTATTTGGTTTATGAATATTATTGGAACTCCTGAAGAAAGGTGATCTCTTGATTAGTGAATATCTATTGAAAGAATATTTTAATATGTTCATGAATTTTTATAGAGATATTTGAATATGAACTTGTCATTATTTGGTTTATGAATATTATTGGAACTCCTGAAGAAAGATTATAAATTCCTTAAGGGAAGAGTTTGAGATGAAAGACATTAAAAATATAAAATTTTGTCTTGGCGTGAAGATCGAACATTTCATAAATGAGAATCCACATATATGACTAAGTTACTCAAATGATTTTATGTGGACAATAGTGAGGCCACTTGATGAGAAGATGACTATTTTTCATTTTGAGAAAATTATGAAGAACTCTTGGTCCTGGAGCATTATATCTTAGTGCAATAAAGATACTAATATGTCTTGCTACTCATACTTGACTTGATTTTTATAAATTTTATTAAGCAAGATACAATTCTTTCTGGATATGAAGAAATTAAATGGAGTTAAACATATTTTTTGACATCTCCATGACACAATATATATGAGTTATATTATAACTAACATGTCAAAATCAGTTGTGATTGGCCATGAAAATGCAGGTTACTTGTCTAATTCATATTATGTTAGATCATACATAAGCTATTCATTCACATGTGGAGGTACAATTATTTTATGTCATTCAAAAACAAAGTATTGCTACCACTTCTTTTAACCATGAAGAAATTTTAGCAACTGATGAAGAAAGACAATAATGTATTTTTTTTAAAGTACGTGCAGTCTACTTTTTCAGAGAGAAATTCCTACAATATTACATGAGAATTGTGATATTGAAATTCAATCACTCAAATGATGATATTGTTGATTTGCTCATCAAACACTTTTTACTACAAGCTTTCTACCATAAGTTTTGGAGGATTACTACACAAAAATTGGAAAGTATAAACTCAAAGATCTCAAGATTTATCTTTATGAAGGAGAGTAAATACGTATTGTACTTTTTTTCCCTTTAACCGAAATTTTTTCCCATTGGATTTTCTTGGTAAAGGTTTTAAACGAGGTAGTATTTCAACGCGTATTTAAAAAAAGAATAATGTATTCTTTTTCCTTTACTAAGATTCTTTTCCCACATGGTTTTTTCTTAGTAAGGTTTTAACGAGACATATTCTTTGAAGAATGGATATCTAATAGGAGTGTTATGAAATAAGTGGATATCCTATATGAGTTAGAAGTCTGTATGCTTAATTATAGCAGACTCTATCTTTCTGATTTATGTAGGACTCTATTAGCATTCCACTTATGTAATTATATATATGTGACTTCTCATCAATAATAAATACACTCTTGTATTCTCTCCCTATTTTCAACGTTCTCTCTTTACTTCTCCCTCTAGTTTTACATTATTTTATAACAAAATTGAGTTTTTTTAAATTTAGAGCCCGTAAACTGCATAGCTTATTGCCTAATCCCTCAAATAAATCTCTATCAGTATTCCAACACAAAGATTAACATGTTAATGCTGAGATTTTCGAAGATTTTGACATCTTTTTTCAAATAAGCTTGAATATGTATATTTTTTATGCATTAAAATTTTAAAAATTATTATTCTTTCACTATCGATATTATTAAAAAATTAATCAAAATATTAATTTAATGAATTAATATTTAATATTTTAATTTATCAAGTTTATTGTATAAATATTTGATAAGTAGCCACTGATTCAAAAAGTTGAAGTTTATTTTGCTTTAAAAAATAATGAAAAAATTTTAAACCATGTTTGAATTGTTAATTTTTCAATTGATAATAAAAAATTAATAATTAGTTAATACATTAAGTTTTTTTCTTAAAATATATAATTTTATTTTAATTATAAGATTAAAAAAATATGTACATTTAAGTATAATTTAATGATAAATATGTACCACACGTACTTTGAATTAGGTTTGATTTTTCTTTTTTCTTAGTGCTAAAACAAAAAAATATATCACACAATTAATATGTATAATATATTCCTCTAAAAAATAAAAAATATATAATAAAAATAATTAACTAAAAATATAAAATTTACTTGATATATTAAATAATATCATCAAAAGTATCATGTTGACCTACCATGTTTTTTTTTATTGTTATTGATATTTGATGATAATTGGTTTGAAAAATAATTCTACATATATAATTATATTATTGCTTGTTTAGTAGAAAATTATTTATAAATATACATTTAAGTTTTTACTAATAAATATAAAAAAAAAGTAAAAATTTTAGTTGAATCGAGTTAAGTTGGTCTAATTGTAACCTAGTCAAGTTTGGATCAAAGCTTTAAAATATTTATTAGGCTTTTACCCTAATGCCACATGCCTTGTATATTATTATTATTATTATTTTCATTGCTGCCAATTTATTTAGGGGAAAAAAAAAAATCTCTTAATTATAGTCAAATTAAAATATAAGGACATTTATTTTTAAAAACTAACTATTAGGTTCTTAAATTATGATTTTATTAACACTTTAATCTTTCCGTTAAAACAAAAGGGAAAAAAATATTAACAGAAATCATGACGGAAGGACTAAATGGTTAATGAAAATCATAAGTTAGGTTAGTTTAATTATAAATGGAAGCCGAGCGGATATCCGCGAATTTTAAACTACCATTACTCATATCTATTTAAAATTTTACTATCTGTGTTTGTTTTAAATCCGTTTAAATATCCATATCCAAATTCGTTTAAATTTTTATTACTCGTACTCGTTTAAAAGTCATTTAAAGTACTCTTATATAGAAACAACCTAAATTTTTATTTTCAAAATTTGTAGATTTAAAAATTTAAATATCAATTTTAAACCAATATTGTAACGCCCCATTTTTCTGTGTCTGAAATCAGATGGTGTCTCCGGCACCGAATGTGGCATCCGCCGTCGGGTCTCTCGGGACTGGGCGGAGGGTGTTACAAATATTATTATAGTTCATTTTACATTTAAAATAGCAAAAGTATTTGTTTATAAATTTAAAAAAAAAAACACAATTATATTTTTTATAACTAAATTTCGTTAAATAATTAATTAAATGAAATTAAAATAAAACTCAAACTAAAACCTATTTAGTGAAACCCAAAACTATTTTAAACCAAGCCTAGCCCAAGGGGACTTCCAGAGTATTCAAGAAAATCAACCAAAAAAAAAAAAAAAAAAACTGTCCAAACCGACTTGAATCCATTAAATCGAACCAAATCAATAATATTGAAAAATAAAGGCTTGAATCGGGCCAAACCTTCCTACCTCTTCCTCTCTACACGATCTGTGATCGCTTCCCACCGCCAAAGCCCCTCTCTTGCCATTTCCGGCCAAGAGCTGTCATCTCGCGCCATCCGAACACCATTCTGGACCTATCCTCAAAACCTTAGCTCGATTTTCTTTCATACCTTGCTCTATTACACGATTGAGAGATGAGAGAGCTGTGATTGACAATCACCGATCGGAGAACTGCAGTTTTCAGCGTGATCTTGTGGTGAGGTAGGTGATTTCCGACTTCCTCCTTCATGTGCTATGATTTCTTTTGGCTAAATTATAGATTTGAAACTGGGAATGTGGAATTTAAGGTAATTAGAGTTTTTGGTTCAGTTCATACGAGAATTTTTAAAGAAACACTCAAATCATGCAGCAATTGCAACCACAAATAAATTTTTATAAGATAAGGGTTAGAATAATTTAGTTCTTACAAGTTTTAATTTGAGATTGAGGTTTGTGGTGTATGGCAGCAGCCAGCTAGGAGAATTTCATAAATTTTGTTGGGTTTAACTTATTATGGTGCTATAAACTCATCCACTTCATTTGATAGCAATCTTAGTAGTGTTTACGGTGAACTTGGTAAGAAAATGAGAAAAATCATGAAAAAGGCAGCAACTAACTTGATTAATTGTTTATATTTTGCTATGATCAGGAGAAAATATGTTGTATATTGAAAACTTGATAAGAAATGAATGAGTAAAGAATAGATTAAGTTATTTCATGCGAGCTTTGGAAGTGATATTGTAGTTTTCTGGTTATGGCAGCAAATATGCTATATGTTTTTCATGAGTTTTGTACTAATAAGATTGTAAATGAGGATGGTCCATCATTTGATGAAAAATGAATAAGTTTGTACTAATAAGATTGTAAATGAGGATGGTCCATCGTTTGATGAAAAATGAATAAGTTACCATGTGAGCTACGGGTTAATAAGGGTTTGAGAGTTTTCTTTGAAATGACAGCAGGTTCATGGAGATTTTGTGAGTTGTTAATGGAATATCTAGGAATTGACGTGTGTATTTCAAGTTATCTTACTTTAGTCGTGATTATTGGTTGTATTTATTTGATAAAAAAAAAAAATGATCTTAAAAAATATGTAAAGCTATAACCTTGAGGTTTAATTTGCTTATATGTAAGTCTATAATTGATTTAGTAAAAGATTTAAGAGTTAGCTTAGGAGCTTGATAATCATTTATGTTCTTGTGTATAAGAATAAATGTACATATTTAATTATAAATAATGCTAAGATAAATACAATTACGTAAGTATGAATGTATGAGGAAGAAGAGTGAACTTAAGAAAATTTTCTAAATTATATACTCGGCATTGTAATAAGATTATTGGGCATTGATGGTGAGGCTAGAAGCTGGATGGAAAATTGAATGACTTTAGTTACCCGCTGGACGGGCTATGTGGGTTTGACTGATAATTATTGAATATTTGTAGCTTGTTTTACAGGCATCTAATCCTATTTTTAGGGGAGACCTCTGTCGAAATTGCAGCAGAATCTTAATTTTGGCATTGGTTCATAATGGTTAGTTTAGAGTGTTGGCAAATATAGAAGACAAAATAAAGATTTGACATGAGGTTTCGATAATTGTCAAGATGTGAATAGTTAAAATGTAACAGAAGATATGAGTTTGCTTGTGTATATGTGAGATGAAATAGATAAGTTTAAAAAGTTGATGTAAATTTATATAATTATTATTTTATGATAAGAGATTGTAAATAATGGTGATATTGATTGGAGGATGATATTAGCTGAGATGATTGTCGACGGATGGGTTGTGTGAATTGAATAAATGAATATTTGATATTTGATATTGCTTAATCAGGTAGATAGTCATATTTTTAGAGGATGTTTTGCCAAAATTTCGACAGAATCTTGATTTAGTATATTTAATAAAACCAGTGCTGTATTTATTTAGAATAATTCCTTATTCTTATTTAAAGAATTTCCTTATTACTCTTTTCTCTCTTTTCAATTTCACTTCTTATAGACCGTCCGAGCTCGTTTACTGATCCTATGAATCAAAATCAGAACTAGAGTCTTTTCTCCTCTAACACTGTGAGTAATAATAAATAGTTCATACCATCATTAGCATGCATATTAACTTAGTAATAATTTCTATATCACTATTTTATTTTTAACATGTAAGTATATTAATATATTAATATCATAGTTATTTCTTCATGTTTGTATTTTAATTATTAATTTGGTGCATTTTGTATTGAATAGCTTGATTATTTGTATTGTGCTATTGATATGCTTTGTTTGTGAGGAATTGGGATAAAGTGGGTCACCATTGGGTTTGTGAGTGCGGTCTACGATACCGTCGGCCATGTATGGAGAGATCGGCGCTCCCGTGTGCATCTAGTGATATGGATGATATGGAAAACCCACAGGGTGGCGTCTTGTTTGGTAATGCAAAAGAAAAAGAGAATGGAAAGACAATAAGAGGGCTGGTCAAGTGAGGATTACATCGATCGGTCATGTATGGGAATCAGCTCCCTGATGCACAGGTCATGAGAGGGCGGGCCACGTGTGAGTACGGCTCGTCAAGGGTTTCGGTAACGCCACAGACAAATCTCCACTTGCTTGATTATTGTGAACGTGCTATTGTATGTAGATGCTATTGTTTGCCATGTGCGTGACTGATCGAGTGTTCATTTTAGTGCATTTAGGAATCATCTCGTGTGAATGTTTGGGATGTATGCCATTTATTATTATTCACTGAGTTGTAAACTCATCCCTATTTTATTTAAATTTTTTCAGGAAACAGTCTTTTTCTATTCCTGTGGTAGTTTTGTTTCCTACCACCACAGAGCTAAGAACGTAATAGATTCCTTGTAACACTCGTTCTTTCCATGTAGCTACTATTTATATGATTGGGTTGTAAGTGGATTTTAGTTGAGCTCTGCAGTTAATAGGTTTTTCTAAGATATTTATTTATTAAGTGCAATAAATTAGTTACATTTTCAATGTATATATTCTGTTAATTTTGGTCTTATGCATTGTGAACTAGAAGCCCATATGGCGGTTGTTATATGCTTATAGGCTCGTGATCTACGTTTGATTATGATAATATGATTGGGCCGTGAACTTAGATAAAAAATTTACTTATGATATGGGCTTTACTGTTCATGAGTAAAAGATGGGCCTCATTTCAGATTAGTTATTAATTTAGGCTTACTACGAGTTTTGGGGGTCTTATGTTTACTTAAGTCCTAGTGTTAGTCCAGCTCATGGATTTGGATCGTGACACATATGGATAAGGTACCCACGAATATTAAACTATTCAAATCCAAATTTATTTAAAATACAATTTTTACTAATAATGAATAATTTGTGGGTACCCATTGCTGAACTCGTTTAATATAGCAGGTAATGGGTAGCAGAGACCCAAAGACTTGTACCTATATTTTACTCATATCCATTACGGGTAGTAATTTTATTATTCGTACCTGTCCCAAATCTATTTATAACTACCCATATCTTTTTTAAACGGAACAAAATGGGGTGGGTATCATAAAATATTTGCACTGTTTCCATTAGTAAGTTTGACTATAATTTATGAACCAATTTCTTAGTTAATTGACAATTAAAAGAAGCTATTATGGACAGAAGGACTAGGATGTTAATGAAATCATAAGTGAATTCAATATTGAAAGGCATATGGATAATCCTGTTATAATATATATAACCTTTATTTAAAGTTTAAAAAGAAAAGCACAAAATTGGTTTATGTAAAGCCCATGGACATAATATCGGCCCTAATTTGTAGCAACGTTGATACGAAGTTTCAAGCCCAAGAAAGTTTCTGTGAAAAACAGACACAGACAGAGAGCAAGGCAAGAGTCACAGATGGAGAGTAGCAGTGCAATAGATGCTCAAACGGTCCTTCAAAACCCTAACAATGGAGTAAGAATTCCAATGAATAAGAAAGAAGAGAAGCAAAAGGTGGTCGTTATAATGGGTGCCGCTGGTTCAGGCAAATCAAAGTTGGCCATTGATTTAGCGACCCACTTCCCCATTGAAATCATCAATGCTGATTCGATGCAGGTCTACCATAGCCTAGATGTTCTCACCAATAAGGTTCCCTTCCATGATCAAAAGGGTATAATTCTCTCTCTTGCTCTCTCCTGTAGTTATGCTATATTTATTTGTCTTTGTGATTTTGTGGGTGGGCTTATGTGTCTTGCAGGAGTTCCTCACCATTTGCTTGGGACTATAAGCCCAAACGTTGAATTCACAGCAAAGGAATTCCGGAATGCTGCTATTCCTGTGAGTTGTCTTTAGTTCAGGTTTTCTGTTCTTTCAATTGATTGAATTGGAGATTTTTTTTTCTCTTGCATTACTGTTTTTTGAGTTGGCATCTTTTACTCCTATCAAGTAAACGATGAGATTTGATAGTTTTTGATCCTTTGTTTTTTGTTCGGTTTTCAGATTATTAATGAAATATTGTCACGCAACTGCTTGGCGGTCATTGTTGGGGGGTACCAATTACTATATTCAGGTGGGGACTCTTACTTTCTGTCGTTCTGAGTGAGGCCTGTTGGAGCTTATTGCCCAGACATGTGATAGGCACTTTTTGCTTTGTAAAAAAGATGTAGTCTTCGTCCTGTTATTTTTTTTTTTCTTTGAACTTATCTTCATCCTGCTATTACACTTCATATTTTGTTGTATCTTAACATCTTATATCCATAAAAGAAAATGTGTGAGTGCTGGGGCGCATTACTGCAGTCTATCACTCATGTGGCAGTGCATTGCAATCTTTACTGCTGCTATGATGATGCATAGTCATTTCTAAAACCGTCTCTAAATTTCTGTGATTTTGCGTAAAGGTTAAAGCTTTTATTTGTCTATATCTCTATATCTGTATAATGACAAGAAGTTTTCTGAGCAAACTGAAAATCAAGTTGTTTCTTTTAGTGCATTTATACAACAGCATGTCAAGTCTTGGTTCTGTTACGCTGCATTCCTTATATATTGCCTTTTTTTGTCTGTTCATTGTTTTCAGGCTCTGGTGACTCCATTCCTTCTAGATGATAATTTGGAAGCTTTGGATGAAAGCTTTCGGAATCAGCCCCTTGGTATACAGCAAATCCATTGCTTTCCAATTTGCATTGAGAACTTCAGTATTACTTATTCCGTATGGTTTTCAGGAGATGAACATAGTGATGAGATGCCCGAGTATGGGGGAAATGATGCCAATAGATATGATTATCTTAAAAATCTTGATCCTGTTGCAGCTAACAGAATTCATCCAAATAATCATAGAAAAGTAGGCTTCACAACTCGCTACTTCTCACTTTTCAGTCCTTGAAATATTTGTGAAGTTATATGTTTTTTTCTACTTTTTCCACTGGACTTAAATTTGTGATGATTATGTGAAAAAATTCTTACTGTTTCTGCCTGCATCATTTTTCTTACTTCTGCCATTCATGGACTGGAAGTCTTCTCATGGCCTGAGAGACTGGTGAATTTCTTGTAACTGTTGAGAGTGAGTCTGGCTTTATTTTTCATTTATCCTACCTCATCTACTAACTAGACTGGGTGTTTGGCTTGAGACCCGTGGATTAAACTGATTTTGGCCCATGATGTTTGAAACTAGGCGATGCTGCTTTCATCATTAGCCCGGTTTGCTTTATTATATTGACTATATCTTTGGATCTGATGTTCAAAGTATATCTATGCTTTATTTTGGTTCATGTTTTTTTTTTTAACCCAATTTTCATGGACAGCTGCATAAACCTATATGACTAAGAGGAAAGATTGTTGACATTGCTCTCAGTTACATAGTTTATTTATTTTACCATAAGTAAACATTTAAGCTTTTGTGGCTTTATCCTGAGTTCCTGATGACATTTTAAATGGGGTTTGTACAAATAAGAAACTGTCCTTGATTTGTTTTCTGCTCCACTAATGACTATGCAACATCTTCCAATAATTTGTGCATTTGTATGTATAATTTCAGGGAAAATCCATCTGGATATGCTTTAGATCTCTGAATTTGGTTCTTTGTTGCAGATCAATCAGTGCCTTAATTTGTATTCTCGCTCAGGTATTCTCCCTAGCAAAGTTTATCAGGGAAAGGCCGCAGAGGTTGGTATATTTATCCATGTAATATATGTATTATATTTGTGAAACTGTCTTGTATAAAAAGAGTGCTTTATATATTATTAAGAGTTAAATCTTAATAATTTTCTTATTTTTCTTGCATTGTTGTTGACGAAATCATTATCTTGAATATGTTGATTAAAGGCCATTGAATATTGTTTCAAGGTAAATTTGACACTTTTTAGTTCTTTAAACTTCAAAACAGTTGAACAAAATGAATTTTTGCAGTATTTAAGAGGGTGCCTTTTGAAAAAGTAGTTTCCAGCATCAACGGCAAATCGCCTGTTAGTAATTTGTTTTAAGGCCTTGGTCATTCTGTATGCCATTCAACTTTGCTTGATGCCTAAAATTTTATGGCATTACATATGCAGATTGAAGAAATTTGAAATGTAATATATGATAAGTAGATTATTGGCTGCATAAAGTTTTTGCATCTCCTGATGGCCATTTTTGGACTGAACTGCAAATAGCAATATTTTCTCTGGAGAGATGAATCTGAGTTTACCTTACAAGCTCATAAATTTTCTAACATCATGCATGTGGCAGGGCAGAACTGGGGTCGCATTGATGATTGTAGATTCAATTGTTGTTTTATTTGTGTTGATGCTGCAATACCCGTGCTGGATCAGTACGTGGGGCAAAGAGTAGATTGCATGATTGATGCTGGATTGCTCGGTGAGGTTTATGATATTTACAGTCCTAATGTGGTTTATACCCGAGGCTTACGACAAGCCATTGGTGTAAGGGAATATGAGGATTTTCTGAGAGGTTACCTTTTGGAAGGCAGGAATTTTAGTCCAAATGATTTTACTGATGAATCTCTCTTCATGGTATCAGCAAACAAGGAGAAGATGCTGAAGGATAATATTAGAGAGATTCTCTGTTCCTCTGATGATAACGAACTCAAACTTGTTCTAGTCGAAGCTATTGACAAAGTAAAATTAAATACCAGAAGACTTATTCGTCGTCAAGTAAGTTTGTGTTATTACACTTAACATGTTTTTCAGATATACATTTGAGATGTGTATATATAATCTTTATGGTTCGTGTCACCCCCTTGATATGTGCCAATATTTCCAACTGATATAATTCTTGGAAATTTGCATCTTTGTAATGCTAATTTCTTTTGTTTGTTCCTAACTCAAATCTTCTCAGCACAATGAAAAATTTATGACAATCATGTCATTGTTTTTATTATTTTCGGTGCACAAATTTTGTCTGCCATGAATTATTTAGAATCTATGACTTAGTTTCTGGGGAAATACTAGTTCTAATTTACCTCAAACTGTGATCCACTCTGAACTAAGTTTTTCTGGTGCTGATTAATCCCTATTGTAAATTTCTCTGCATAGGGAGCAGTTGCTGCTGATATTTTGGCTTATGATCAATGTGGAAGCTTTATAATGAGAATTATTTTTGTTTTACAGAAAAGGAGGCTTAATACGCTTCAAATGTTGTTTGGCTGGAATATACATTATGTTGATGCATCGGAATCAATTTCAAGTAAAACATTTCTCTGCTTGTTTTTGTCTAATCTACAGTATTCTCTTTAGCAGTTGAAAAATATTTTCCAGACACTTTCCTGAGTAAGATAGGATGATTATATGTTCCAGGCAAATCAGATGAATCATGGTCCGCACAAGTAGTCGGACCTGCAGTGGAAATTATCAGATCCTTTTTAAGTGAGGATGGGAGTTCAGTGTCTGACTTGAGGGCAAGTGATGGTGCTGGAATGGGATCAATTGAAAGGAACTTGTGGACTCAGTATGTGTGCAAGGTGAGTATTGCTTGATGTACTTTGGGCAAATACCTGTTCTTGCTCTTCTTTTTGACATTTTATTTCCTTCTACCGCTTAAATTGGCTGGTAACTTATTTGTGACATTTTGACTTATTTTGCTCTAACACTGGTGTCTGCATATGATTTACCTATGGTAGGCTTGTGGGGATAGGGTTCTTAGAGGAGCTCATGAGTGGGAACAGCACAAACTGGGCCGTGGGCATCGAAAACGAGTTTCTAAGTTTCGGAAGGTTCAAAGGCAAGGTTCTTCCTTGGTGGACGAGGACATCCTAACCATAGTTAGCAACCAAGTTTGAGGATCATAGAACTTTCTGGTTATGAGCTGGAATGATATGAACGACCTTCATTCAACATTTCTTTGTGATAGGCAAGGACATTCTGACCATAGTTAGCAAACAAGTTTCAGGATCATAGAGCTCTCTGGTTATGAGCTGGAATGATGTGGACGACCTCCATTAAGGATTTCTTTGCGAGGTATCATATGAAAAGGCAACAGGGGAATGTACCAACATTTGTCACCTCTTTTCTTTGTTTCTTGAAAAAACGTTGACGTAGATTCTACTTTCACATTCACTCTTCGCTATTACACGACACCTTAATAGTCTTAAATGACGTTTATGTTAGGACCTAAGGGCTATATTTGGCTGGATGGAATGCAATTTGATGTAATCAAAGATGTAATGCAATGAAAAAATGTAACTTAATGAAATGTAATTAGGCTTTCATTACTTTGTTGGGCAATGTAATTGAGAAAATTTATGAAATTTAATCATCATTTCTTTTTTATGTTTGTATTATAATTAGCACACCACTATCAGTTCACCTCTACAACCAGAACGATTATGCCTTATTACAATGTAATTAGCATATAGAAACGACTTAATTGTAATAAGGAAAAGCATTATTGGATTTGATTCTAATTGTGAGGTTGCTTATGCGACAATTGTGCTTACGACTTGAGCGTACAATTTGTGATGTGATAAATGATTTTAAGCCGAATATGTAAAAATATTTTCTATTTTGATATTTTTGTTAATTTTATTTCAATTTTGATATTTTTGCTAATTTTATTTCAATTTTAACCATTTGTAGTAATAAGATTCTCAGTTGCTATTAAGAATGGTAAGGAAAAGTTATTTTCAACATTTTTAAATCAACAATTGTAAAATTTTAAAAAATAAGAATTAAAAAGAATTCCATTAGTCTTATCTAATTAATGTTGTTAAAATCTTTGTTTCAATTTTATTTCAATTTTAACCGTTTTGAAATGCATGTGGTAATTAATAATTTAATAACATACATTTCTATTATTTAACAAAAAAAATTCTGAAATATGGCATAAAAATTAATTTAATAATATATATATATATATATATATATATATATATATTTTTCAATTACGTATTTGTTTCATATTATCTTTATTTTAAGGATGAAAAAAAATTTTAATTATTATAAATTTTGAATTGGTAATGTAGTCAGATTATTATTCATGTAGTAAACATAAATAAATAAGTTAATTATTTTAATTGAATATGTCTCAAATACATATTTCTAAATCTATAAATGTGGCACCCACTAAATATGACTATAATTTGATATCCAAAGGTCCTTTAAAATTGGGATAATGTTAAGTATAGTGCTTGTATTTAGCTTTTTTTTCTATTTTGGTGTTTGAATGGAAAATTGTGACAATTAAGTATCCGAATTTACATTTTTTTTTTTCAATTTGGTGTCTCCCGATAACATGGACTACCGAAATATCTAATGAGACTAATTAGGATCCACATATGCCTCTGTGTCAGCTTACATGCATTGACATTCGATTTTAGGGGAATGCAAGATTGAAGAAGACAAGAAAAGAGATACGAGTCTGTCCATATCTTTGATTTGAAGCTTTATGAGTCCTCTCAAACAAAGGTTTTTAAATTCTTCTAAATATGGTAAAACGATGACCATAGCCACCAACTCAAGAAAATGATGCTATGGTTTGCAAGGGATTGAGATTTCCAATGACTTCTTTTTCGTTTATTAAATCCTTTCTTTAAGTTTACATGTACATGAGCGAAGATGGATAAAGAGATTGAGATCAGAAGTCAAAGCAACTCCGTTTGGAAGTGGGTATGCCTATGGTTGTGGCAGTGCTGACGGTGTTGCTTATGGCTGTAGCTGTGGCGGTTATGGCAGTGAGAGTTGCTAGTGGAGGTTCATCGTTGCTTTTTGGATTTGGGGAAAAGTAATTGTGTAGATGATAATAAATGAGGTTAAATAGTAATTTTATTATTTTTGCCAAGTTGGATAGTCTATATGAAATAAATGTTAGGCCACGTAAGCGGATACATAGACATATGTGGATCCCACTTTGTCCCATTAGATATTTTAATTGTTCATGTCATCAAGAGACATCAAATTGAAAAAAAAAAAAATTCAAATTTGGACACTCAATTGTCATAATTTCTCGTTCAGACACCAAAATAGAAAAAAAGCCAAGTTTAAGCACTAAAATTAACATTATCCCCTTAAAATTTTATTTTTTAAAAAAATTATAAAATTAATTTTTATCTGCAATTCCATCCTTAATAACAATCGAGAGTGCTATTGTTACAAAGGTCAAAATTTGAGTAAAATTGGTAAAAACATCAAAATAAATTGAAATTGCAAAAATCTGAAAAGTCTGAAGTATTTTGATATATTAAGCCATGATTAACAACCAATATATATACATGATATATGGGCTCACCATATATCAAACTAATAAAAAATAATTTTTTTTAGTTCAAATGAGGATATTTTTGACTATTTTCTAAAAAAAAAGATAAAACAATATTAACTTTTTAATTGACTATATGGGTGTCCTCTTATAACAGGTATAAACAAGTCTTATTTTACAACTTAAATATTTTCCTTTTCTATCTACAATTTGTATCTCTCTCTCTCTCTCACACACACACATATTGTTTCTCTCCACTTCTTCTCTCTTTTTCATTTTCGCATCATTTCTCACTTTTCAAACACAATTGTGATGGTTAAGTCATTGCATTTTCAAGTCCTAGAAAAGCCAACATTGCTCCATGATCAATTGATGGGAAGTTCACAATCATCCATACAAGGGCGATTTCAGAGATTGAAAGAGAGGATCTTAGAAAAAAAAAAAAAAATCGAGATGGCGATAAAGAAGTTTAATGAATTATATCAGAAGCACACATCACATTAACGACTATAAGAAATATATATGCACGAGTCTGTTACATGATATTGATTAGTATAAGTTAGAGATAAGTGTTGTAATCTAATTTACAATATAATAATAACCTAACAATATGTAAGATCTATCATTTCCCTCAATTCGATGCTGAGAAGAAGATCGAATTGTCAGCTTATCACGAAGCAGATTGTGATGTTGTCGAGAAAGCAGTTTCATTAAAACATCTGCTAGCTGATCTTGAGAAGATAAACGAATTTGAAGTTCCTTGCTTGCCACTTTGTCCCTAACAAAGTGGAAGTCAACTTCAATGTGCTTGTTTCTAGCATGAAAGATTGGATTGGAGGAAAGATGTGTTGCAATATTGGATTGGAGGAAAGATATGTTGCACCAAGATTATCACACAATAATAATAATAATAACAATAATAACAATAATTGATAAAAAAAAAGGTATTGACGCATTTGAAAGTTTTGAGCTATTAGCCCATTGTAGAAAAAGACAATAAACTATTACTAAGCGCAATGTTGTCAAGTTACCGTCTTAGATAAGTCTCAACTGTCATGGTAGTAATTAGTTAATGGGCAGTAAAAGGGCAGAGAGGGAAAAACACTATTATGGCAACAATGATTCCCCCCCCCCCCCCTCTTCTCTCTCTGTCTATATATATATATATATACAGTTTTCTAAATTAAACTTTCTTAAAAATAAGATTGAACCATTTTTATTATATTTTATTATACATTGATCCCATAAATTTTTATTCCTAGATCCGCCACTACCTGCAGCTTTGATGTGGTGCAAAACTTCGTGGCATTCAAAATCAAAATTATCCCCTTTTCAAGCTATATACAGTTGCTCTTTGATTTTCAATAAGCCAATTGTCGCACCTCGTTTGGATATATTGAAAGGAAGCTATATCCAAGAATGTGAATGGAAAATTAAAAACGAAATGAAAAAAAATAATTTTCGCTAGTTTATAACCATAAATAATTTTATATTTTCCTGAAAATCAAATCACTTTCAAGGTTTGGAATTGCTTACACTACATAATACATAATAGAATTATGGAGTAATGCAATTGCTAAAATTGATAGGGGTGAATATTTGATTTAACTGAGTTAAACTTATTTAGTTTAGCAAAATTTTAAATATTTTCAGATAAAACTAAACATTTAAAATCTAATTGCATCGGTTTGGTTTGATTATTTTGATTTAGTTTTATTATTATTTGGGCATAAACTAAATTCGATAGGATAATATATATAAAATTGAAATCAAACCAACCAACCAATTTTCTGTATAAAACCAAATTGAAATCAAAAATTTTAAAATATCAAATTAAACTGTCTTGAATTTTTAAAATATATAAATTTGTTAATATTAAAAAAAAAGAATCAAATTGGTCTTTTGGTTAAAATTTTATGTTTAAATTAATTCAAAATTTTAATTTTGAGTAAATAACATTGCAATTAAATTTAAGAGAAAAATTGAAAATTCTTTGTTTTATATATTAATGCATAATGTACCTTTGGTGTCTGAACACTTTTTTTTTTTTTTTTTTTCCGTTTTAGTGTATGAAAGGAAAACTCTTTTAATTGGGTGGCTAAATTTTTTAAATCAGATGTCTCCGAATTTTATACATCAATTGGGTATTATAAAAATTAAAATCAAAAGAGTAAGTCACTATAAAAAAAATTAAAAAATAGTTACGGAAAATTCTGTAGTTAATTTCAATAAATAAATCCATAGCTATTGAAAACTTTTGTTCTAAAAAATATAGTTACGGATTTAGTCTCGCAGTTAATGTAGCCGCATAATAGCTATTGAAATTTTGTAGGATAATGAATCCAATCTGTTCCAAGATGTGTAGTTAATCCGTAGCTAAATATTTCATCTTGGACCATAGGAATTTCATAGCTAAGTTTGCAGCCATTTTTAGAGATAATTACTATTTAGTCCCTCAATTTTATTCATATACACTATTCGATTCTCGCTTTTTCCATAATACATGATTGTATTCTTAATTCTCGTCCAACCATTTAGTCCCTCCGTCAATTTTGATGGAAAATTGGCAAAAAAAGATGAAAATATCCTAATCAACACCGTATAAACTCTACCCATAAATTCCATAAGAGAGAATCCACAGATGAGAGAAAGTCCACTGATAACAAACACTCAAATAAAATCATTACAAAACAAAATTAGAAATCAATAATAAGAATAAAAATATATATTTTTTAAGAGTAAACACTCAAAATAATTTTGTTTTGTAAAAAAATATTATTATTCTGTAAAAATATTATCAAATTCTAATTATTTTACAGAATTTAACCAACATTATTTTGATAATAAAAGATGAAATTTTAATATTTTTATGTTGAGATTTAAGTGCAATTGTACCCTAAACATTAAACTCTTAAAAATATATTATTTTTCTTATTATTGATTTCTAATTTTGCTTTGTAATGATTTTATTTGAGTGTTTATTATCAGTGGACTTTCTCTTATATGTAAACTCTCTCTTATGGAATTTATGGGTAGAGTTTATACCGTATTGATTAGTGAATTTTCATTTTTTCTTGGCAATTTAATGCTAAAATCTATCAAAATTGACAGAGGGACTAAATGGTTGGATGAAAATAAAAGTTAAGGATATCGTGTATTATGGAAAAAGCGAGGATCGAGTAGTGTATTTGAACAAAATCGAAGAACTAAATAGTAATTCTCCCCCATTTTTATAATAAATCAGTAGCTATTTGTTGCAAGTCCGTTTCCAGAATTGTTTAACTAATTCATAGCTAAGTGTTTCTAATACATAGCAATTCCGTAACTAAAATATATAGATATTAGTAATTTCACAAACACACACATATATATTTCCAGAATTATGTAGCTAATCCGTGTATAGTTTTATCTATATGTAGTTAATTCGTAAATTAAACTTGAAGTTTCACATTTTATATATGAATAATATTTAATTTGTTCTCTGAATTTGTTCACAATATACAATTTATGTAAAATGAGCTTTTGGATCAATTTTACTAAGAATTTTCATTCACAACACTACTTAGATCCATTTTTGGCTAGTTAAACACACGTAAGAGTGACATAATTTTTCTCAACTCAAACAAGTTATCATTTTTACTCAATGATCTAATCAATACATTTGTTACTTAAAAAAAAAAAAAAACAAGAAGACCCAATTGGTCTTTTGGTTAAAAATTACAGCTAAAATTAATTCAAAATTTTAATTTTAAGTAAATTATATCATGATTAAATTTAAGAGAAAAATTGAAAATTGTTCGTTATTGTCACGACCCGTTTTCACGAGCCGGACTAGCACTAGAGCCCAGATAAACTTAAAGCTCCCGAGGTATGTAGTAAGCCTAAACTATAAAATTCAACTGTATCAACATGAATTTTAAATTATCAGCCCATATTGCCACACATAATAAATCTCATAATTATATTATACTTTGACCCAA
The DNA here is from genome assembly GCF_041381405.1 of Jatropha curcas. NCBI lineage: Eukaryota > Viridiplantae > Streptophyta > Magnoliopsida > Malpighiales > Euphorbiaceae > Jatropha > Jatropha curcas. The sequence goes on along the minus strand of NC_143158.1, from coordinate 17,002,379 downwards.
ATCTAGCAGCTTAAACATTTTATAGCTCAAGCCCAATTATAATACGAATCATCCATAATATGGGCTAATTGGTTCATGCATTCACATAAACAACTAAACATCCACCTGAGTTTAATGGAAACAATCCTACAACTGCGGAGTTCACTAACAGATAAATATAAATAAGTTGTCGTACATATAACTATATAATAAATTGATTATTGAAATTAGGAAATTTCTTTTCTAGCTTTGCGGTGAAGAAAACAGGGCTTTAGCCAGGATGAAGAAGAATCTACTTCCTAGAAAAGTTAAACAAAAGAAATGTGAGTTTAATAATGAATAGTAATGATTGCTTAACACGAGCATTCACACGAAATGCTTCCTGAAGTACTAAAATGAACACACAGCCAGTCAGACATATAGCACAACATCAGCATCCACAAGTAATTACACCTTCAGCTAATCAAACAAATGGAAAATAGTTAGTGGCGCCACCGAAAACCCCAACGAGCCGTCTTCTCACATGGCCTGCCCTCTCTAACGTGTTCACCAGGGAGCCGATCCTCCATACCTGGCCGACTGATCTAATCCTCACTTGATCAGCCCTCTCCCATATTTACTTTTTATGTACTCTCTTTTCTTTTTTTTTTTTTTCATATCAACAGGCGGCCACCTTGTGGTTTTTCCATATTATATAACATCAGGTGCACACGGGGGCGCCAATCTCCCCATACACGACCAACGGTATCACAGAATGCCCTCACAAACTCGTGGTGGCCCACTTCATCTCAATTCCACACAAACAAAGCATAGCAAATTCACAGCACAAGTAGTCAAGCAATTCATTCAACGTAATGCACCAAATCAATAATTAATATGCAACATAAAAGAATATAATTAAGATGTAAGAAAATGTATATAAACATAATTATATATTAATAATAACATAGTAATATAATAAGATAAATGCTAAGTTATCATTTAACTATTCCTTTATAAAGTAAATAATATATGCATGCAAATGATAGTATGCACTATTCATTATTACCACAGTAATAGAGAAGAAAGAAAGCTCTAGTTTGGATTAGACAGAAGACTTTATTTAAATAGAGAATTAGAAGATTTTATTTTCTAATAATCTTATTAGCAACTATTGGCTATAGCTAATCTAAATTCTATCGAAATTTCGGCAGCACCTCCTCTAAAATTTGTACTATTCACCACCTGTTAAAAATAATGTCAAATACTCGCTATATAATTAGTCAACCCACACAGCCCATCCGCCGGGCAATCAACCAAGTTAAGTACCCATCTTCCTTAAACATCAACATTAACACCCAACTATTTCAACCGCTTAACATAAATTTATTTTATATTCTAAATAATACGATATATATATATATATATATATATATATACCTATCTAAGCCAAATGACACATAAATAACTTTCACCATTAACTCGAATCTAATATCTTTTAAATTGTACTGTATATTCAAAGCTTTAGAATTAACTAGTTTACACACTTATATGAATATATCTCATAAATCAAGTAGGAACTATATACATGTCTCTCATATCTCTCTCTCTCTCCATATCAATGTAAGGACCAATTTTTCGAAGACTAGTTCAAATGTTCTTAGATTAAATATTCATACTAAGTAAAACATAGCCAATCTTGTAATAGTTGTAATATCCTAGAAATCTTAAATTCTAACTTAAACTCATAGCCCACGGTTTAGCAAATTCACTAATCATCAAGGAATTCAATGATTTATTTACAAAATTGCAATATAAAAGTAAATGATCTAGATGCTCCTATACAAGAATTCATTTATATGCCAAACAGGTAGTAAAAATCATAATTTCATCAATTTCCTAACATATATAATATTTATCCTACTCAGCTTATCTAAGACTTAGATTATAGCTCCCCTTAACAATATTTATTAAAAATTCCTAAGTTAACTTATGGAACCCAAGACTTAATAAACTCGACTTCAGCACATGTAAATGACCCTAGTTCCTTCCTCTAGTATTGCCTTAATAAGATTTGATTGTTGCATTCATCCAATAAATTGGAGAGACGACGGTCCAAAACCCCATGATGGTTTATGGGCCCAACCTATATGTCCTAGGGTTAGAAAAAGACCTTACCTCGAATCATGTGTGGGAGTTATCAGGGTGAAGGTCATGCATTTCCTTACTCCTGTTCCCCCCTTGTTTGTATGTAATTGCTATAATTGTGTTGTGTACCATTCATGCATCGCTTAACTTATTTTCTTGTAGCCATATAGGGTATATTCCGTCATTGGCTCGATCCTGACGATCAAAGTACTTAAAGGCGAAAGACTTAAGAGAAGTGTTGGAGGCAAAATGAGCTAAAAGAGCTCTATTCAACAGTGACTATAAGGCCAAGGCCCAAACGCCTAAAGGGAAGCTCCTCCGATTCCAACTCTAATGAAGGAAGACTAATTAGAAGAGGTTCATCAACTCTTGCTTGAAATAAAGCAAGCGTAATTTGAAGCTATGACTCTCTTCCAAGATGTGGAGACGCCATTCACGCTCATGCGCAATATCGCCAACTGCCTTGTGGAAATTGGCTACTTCACTCTAGAAGATGCGAAGCCTTGTCAAACCTCTTAGGCTTGGAGATTCAAGAATTGTAAATATTTAGCTAAGGCCTCAAAAGAACAATCAATGTAGAAAGTTCATTTTTGGAGAAGTAATTAAAGAGTCAAATTTTGAGCCAAATATTAGTAATGTAAAAAACAAAAGAGAAAAATTTTCAATTGTATATAAATAAAGAACCCTGCTCAAGTATTATCACGCTTGAGGCAAAAAGAAAATGATACAAAATAAAAGAATAAGCAATAAGATCATTATAAGTATCTGGCTATGAAACAGGGCGCATTTTGCTCTTAACAATTCTCAAAGGCATTTCTCTGGTTTTGGATTTGTATAATTATGATAAAGCCACCTGGAATATAGCATTAGGTGCATTTCACAATGTTTTGATTGTATAATCGCATTATTGTATGGCATTTCATAAGCATGCATGCATCATGTCATGTTTTCTAACATCCATTTTGTGCAGTCAAGATAACTCCACAAAGAGAGAAAGCACCATAAATAGTCAGTTGGTCAAGCACAGAAAGCTGGTTGATTAGAGTTGAAGAACCTTCAACCCCCCTCTGATTTACCTAGTTCAGTTTCATCTAGTACGTTGGGCCCGCACTTTGAGATTGAAAACTCTCTTGTTCGAACAGATTCGCTAGTTTTAGATTCCACTTTTGCTGATAAAATGGCTGAACCCAGTGTTCCTCTATCTTAAATGGACAAGATGATTGAGAGAATAGTGACATCTAGGCTTGAGAAGCTCATGAGGACTGATAAAGGGAAAGAAAAAGTAGTCATTGAAGATGACGAAGAGGCTAAAGGAGAGTATGAGAAAAAGGAGCATGTAGATGACACTTGGCAAGATGATGAGTTTTTTAAGAAAATGTTTGCCAAGAGGGCTGAATCTGAGCCGGTCATCCTAGAAAAGTTTGATAAACTTGATAAGAAGCTCAAGAAGTTGCATATGTTTATGAAGTCCAAGGGAATGGACTAGTATGTTGACCTCGATGATGATGAGGACGAAGAGCTAGAGCTGAGACAAGTTACTCTGATGACCTACAAGATGCCAAAAGTGGCGAAGTATGATGGCAACGATGACCCGGAGGTGCACCTCATGCAGCACAAGTCTATCATGAAGTTGGCAGGTCTATTGTAAAGGGAAATTTCAAAGATGTTCTCGATGTCCTTAGCTAGGTTTGCCCAAACTTGGTATTAAAATCTCGAGAAGATGGTAAGAAGAGATTGGAATGAGTTGACAACGGTTTTCCTCAAAGAATATGCTTACAATCTCCAAATGAGCGTCAATTAGCGAGATTTAGAAGCAACTGTGCAGAAGAATGACGAGAACTTAACTGATTATATGGCTAGATGGAGAGCCAAGATCATGCAAATGAGGAACCGTCCAGATACCAAAGAGCATATCAAGATATTCATTAAGGGGACTCTGCCAATCTTCCTTGAAAAGCTGTATCATATGCCGTCAACTGAATTTTCTCAAGTTCATGAGGTGGGGACCGCCATCGAATATAAAATAAGAGAAGATAAGAAGTATGGGAATCGGGCCAGAACCTTCAATAAGTTCGGGTTCCAAGGGTCTAGTCATTCAGCTAAGACTCCAAGCACCACCAAGAACACAATGATAGCCGCTCTAGATTTGAGAGCTACAAATGTGCCACCAAGGAGATTTTCTAACTTTGGCACTCCTCTCTCTAGAGTATTTGAGAAAGTGAAAATGGCGGGTCTTTTACGATCGCTTACGTTGAGACCTCCTTCAGCCATTTTGCCAAAGAACTACAATCAGAATGCTTATTGCCAATACCATCAGGGTAAGGGCCATACAACTAATAATTGCTTGCAACTGAGGCATGAGATACAAGATTTGATCGACAATGGCAAAGTTACTGATCCCTAGAAATCAAGGCCTAGCACGAGGACTAATCCACTTTCGAATTTTAGGAACGTGCCGCCTCCTAAGAACTTATATATGGTCGACTCCAGAAAGACTAATAAGGAGGTGTTGGCCGACTTTGAAGAGGAGGAGGAGGAAAGAGAGAGGGATGAGCTGTTGGAACAAATCTATGTGATGGTGCTAAATGTGTGGGATAGCGATGAGGAGTGGTTGGAACAAAGCGTACAAGTCTGGGTTGGAAGCGAGGATGAAGTAGAGGTGAATCCTGTTATTTTGGATGTTTGGAGTAGTGAAGATGAAGAGGAAGCAAAAGCAGTAAGCCATGTGACCCGCAGTGGTCGAGTGTATAAGCCGGATATGACCAAGCCAAGGGAAGAAAAAGAAAAAGCGAGCTCATCGACGATGCCAAATAAGGAAGTAGAAGATGATGCCCTAATGAGACAATTGAAAAGAACTTATGCGAACATAAGCATGTGGGATCTATCGGTATCATCAAATTAACACTGAGAGGCTTTGCTAAAAGCCATGGTGGAGATTCTAGTTTCATCATCCATTTCTCTAACTGATTTTGTGGGGATAGTGCAACATGATCTCCTCATTATCACTTTTTCTAATGATGAACTTTCTCTTAAAGGAAAGAATCACACCAAGGCATTGTTCATTAAGGCTGAGGTCAGAGGAAGAGTGACCAGGAATATGATGATAGATGACAGGTCAGCTTTGAATGTGTGTCCATTAAAGGTGCTTTCCAAGTTCAAGCTAGAATTGTCGGATTTGGAATCTTCTGATGTTGTAATTAGAGCATACGATGACTTTAAGAGACAAGTAGAGGGCATTTTTAAAACAGTGGTCAAGGTGGGGCCGATTAAAAAGGAGACTAAATTTATAGTCAAGGATATCCCCCCCTACATTTGCTTTGCTGCTTGGGTGCCCATGTTATCATTCTTTGGGAGGAGTACTATCGACATTGCACTAGAAAATCAAATTTCCTAACAATGGGAAAATTATCACCATACCTACTACTAGTGCGAGAAGCGTAGGTTCGCTAAATGTGGATAAGTAGGTTATCCTCCTATGGGTTGGTTTTCATATTGCTGTGCTTAGCGCTGACATGGGGCCCATTGTCTCCAACATCATGAAGAAAATGAACTATGAAGAAGGAAAAGGACTTGGAAAGAACCAACAAGGCATCACAGAGCTACCCCAAACCCACACTCAAAAGGGACCATCAAGGCTTGGGGTATCAGTTTGGAAGCACGCCAAAGAAAACATACAGTTGGTTAGACATGGATGGCCGATTCATCTGTTCGAGTGAGCATTCATCTCCATATCTGCCAATAGAGCCTTCTGAGCACCATGGAAAGACGTACCCCGGTCTAGAAATCTTTGCTGATGTTATTGATATCTTGGTGGTTAAGCCTAAGGAGCCAAAGCTTCAAGAAGAGAAAGAGTAGAAAAAAGAAGAGAAGATACTTGAGAAAGAGGGGATTGAGGGGCCACAAGCGGCTGAGGAGGAAAGAAAGAAAGAGGGAAGGTGAGCGTTGAAGAAGAAGAGGACCCTGCAAATCAAGTGTTAAAAGTGATCCGGGCTTGCTTAGAAGAGAGCTTTAAAGAAGCTGAAACCCCTTCTGATGTGCTGATTTCTATTAAGGACAAATTTGATTGTAATAAACTGTCTTTATTGTTTAATGAAATGAACTTCAATTTTGCTTACTTGTTTGATGTCTTTCCTAATGGTTCCATTCATCGAGTAGATAAGCACATGCGCATATTTGACATAAACTCATCATGCATGCTTGAATTTAATATTGGCATAAAAGATAATTCACAAATTTTATTAATTGGGCTAAACCTAATGCTAGAGTTAAACATAAAATTTCAAAGTCTACTCATGGACAAAAAGGAAGCCTTCGCATGTAGTTATGAAGATATGCCAGGGATAGATAGATCTATAGTTGAGCACACAATTCCTCTGTATCCTAGAGCCAAGCCAATAAAGCAGAAGAGAAGAACGTTAAGATCAGAATGAGTCGAGAAATATAAAGAGGAAGTGACCAAATAGATAGATACAGGTTTTCTTGAAGTGGTTCACTATCTAGAATAGCTGACAAACATAGTCTAGTTATTAAGAAAGACGGAAGGGTCAGAATGTGTGTGGACTACAGGGATCTAAACAAAGCATCACCGAAGGATGATTTATCCACAGGGATCTGAACAAAGCATCACCGAAGGATGATTTTTCTCTCCCTCATATTGATATCCTGATCGACAGTGCAGCAATGATGGGATGCTACTACATCATGGATGGTTTTGCAGGGTATAATCAGATTCTCATAATATTATGAGACAAAGGCAAAATAGTATTTGTGACAGAGTTTGGTACGTTCTGCTATCAGATGATGCCATTTGGCTTAAAGAACGTTGGGGCTACTTATCAGAGGATGACAACCACATTATTTCATGACATGATCCACAATGAGTTAGAGGTATATATCAATGATATGATTGTCATGAAGAAGATACAGGAAGAGCATCCAGCAGCCCTTCGGCGGTTTATGGATAAAGTGATTAAATACAACCTGCGGTTGAACCCGAAGAAGTGTGTGTTCAGAAAAGTGATAGGATTCATAGTAAGACCTAAAGGAAAAGGGATCAATCCAGACAAGATTAAGGTGATCCAAGAGATGGAGCCGCCTAAGATGGAAAAGCAAGTGAGAAGCTTTCTGGGAAAGAGTCAGTATATCAACAGGTTCATATCGAAGTTGTCTATAATATATGATCTAATGTTCAAGCTTTTAAAGAAAGATCAGCCAGTAAAGTGGAACGATCACTGCCATATAGCTTTTGACAAAATCAAGGAATATTTGTCAAGTCCCCTACCAAAGCTAGGGAAACCCTTAATTCTATACTTGACAGTGGAAGATGCTAGAATTGGAGCCATGTTAGCACAAGCTAATGAAACCGGTGTTGAGAAGGCAGTGTATTACTTGAGTAAAAAGCTTCTTCCAAATGAACAGAAATATAACTTGATTAAAAGAACTTGCTTAGTAATGGTATGGGCTACCAAAAAACTTCAGCACTACTTTCAGTCTTATAAAGTGATAGCAGTATCAAGAATGGATTCGGTCATATATTTATATGGAACACCATCACTAGTGGGGAAACTAGCAAGATGGCTAATCCTACTATCAGAATTTGACATCGAATATGCCACAGAGAAAATTGTCAAAGGACGAGCAGTTGCAGACTTTTTAACAGCACATCCAATTGAAGACAATGAACAGTGGGAGACTGATTTTCCCGATTAAAATTTGAGTTTCATAAAAAAGAAAGGATGAGAGCTCTACTATGATGGTTCTGTTCATAGTAAAGGAGCTAGAGTATGCGTTTTACTCGAATCCCCATAAGGAGAGGTTATCCCGATGTTGAAGAGGTTATAGTTTGCAGTTACGAATAACATGGCAGAATATGAAGCCTGCCTATTTTAGTTAGAAGCTCTGATTGCAATTGAAGCTTTGATTGCAATTAAAGCTAAAGAAGTTTAGTTTATTGGTGATTCTAAACTGGTCATCGAGCACGCTAGCGGTAATTGGGAAGTTAGAGAGGACAGGCTGAAGCCTTAAATTGACCATCTGCACATTATTATTCAAAACTTCAAAAAGGTAACCTTCACAAATACAAGCAGAGTAAACAACCGAGTACCACATGCCTTGGCTAACTTAGCATCAGCATGGGAAGAGATTTCGATAATGCCTAAGAAGCCATTTCTGATGTCTTCAGGTAGCATCCTGTCTTATGAAGGTGAAAAGATTATGGATATTGAGGAGGAAGAGAAACCATGGTGTTATAATGTCCTGCATTGGATGACAAAGAGTAGTTACCCAGATTCAGCTACTAGAGATGACACAAGAGCTATACAATGTTTAGCGTTACAATTTGCAATCTTAGGAAGTTGGTTGTATAAAAGAATCTCAGACAGGGTATTGTTAAGATGTGCATCGAAGAAAGAAGTTGAAGGGATTATGGAACAGATCCATGCAGGGGTTTGCAGTGCCCATGTGAATGGAAAAGCACTTGCTAAGATAATTCTCAACCAGGGTTTCTTTTTGTCGACAATGGAAAAGGATTGTATTTTTTTTGTGAAAAGGTGCTTCGAATGCCAAATTCATGGAGACCTGAGTCACATTCCACCTTCAGAATCACATCCTTCTATTTCACCATGGCCATTTGCAGCTTGGGGATTAAATATCATTAGCAAGATTTCACCTCCTACATCTAATGGACACGAGTTTATAGTGGTTATAGTGGACTATTTCTCAAGATGGGTTGAAGCAGCATCATTTAACAATATAGGTGCCAAGTAAATGGCCAAATTTATTAAAAAGAACCTGATCTGTAGATATTGAATCCCCATCATTTGTGACAGAAAATGGAGTTCAGTTCAAAGCAGAAGTAAAAACATTGTTAGCGAAATTCGGAATCGAACACCACAAGTCTGTGGGTCCTGTATATGTATGGCATAACCCAAGAGGGGGGTGAATTAGGTTTTCTAAAAATAAAAATTTTACTTTTAAAGCCAAAACTCAGAATTCTATTTGCAGCGGAAAAGTAATGAACTTCTGATAATAAGTTATTGATTAGAACTACCTCATAATGTTCTATTCAGAGAAAAATAGAAACACTTTGCAAAGTGCAGCTATCAATTAGAACTGCTTCACAATGTCTTTTTTAATATCAAAACTGTTTTATGATGGAAAGTTATTGTGATTAAAACTTCCTCATAAAGTTTAGAAAATCATGAAAGACTGTGTGAGAGACAGTTATCGAAATCTAAACTGCTTCATAAAGCTTTAGTCAAGTTTAGAAAACTGATTAGAAACCCAAATAGTGAAATACACTGAAAATGATAGAACAGTTTAGAACTTGGTATATTCACTTAGCAGAAGTCCAGAGTTCTAATGTTCAAAAAAGATAAAGCTTATTTAAGTTTTAGAACATCAAAACCATTAACAACTTTAGCATTTCTAAAATATAAGCAGAAGTGTGAGTAAAATATCATCAAGCAGAACTTCAGAAAATAAAAAGATCAACACAGTGATTTATAGTGGTTCGGCATTAACTCGCCTACATCTACTCCCCAAGACTCATCTTGAGATCCTCAACTATGTTATCTCTTTTCAAGGGTAAGAGACAAACCAACAGTACAAGGCAATAGATCAATACCTAGATCTACCCTTTGTCCCACTAGATTTTTCAAAGGTTCTAGTTAACCTCAACCCTTTCTGTTTTTGGCAGAGTACAGAAACTCAGTTCAAGACATTAGTATCTCACTCACGGAGAAGGTTGCTTGATAACCTATTTCACAATAGCTTCTCACCTAAGCTATTACACAAAAATTTGTCAAACAAAACCTGTCTACTAAAAATTACAAAATTTAAATAGACAGACAAATATAAGCATAGGAAAAACAGTTTTTAAGATTAGAAAATCGTTTTAGAAATCAGTACTGTTTTTCAAAAGAAGTTGTTATAAAGTTTCTTTTCTCTTTTAATGATAAAACGTAAAGTATTAAGATGAAAAGAAATAAGGGGGTAGAGAGTAAGTTTTGAGAGATAAAAGATTTGATCAATGGACGAATACTCTTCAAACGAAAACTTTTTTCTCCACTTCTTTGAAAGACGAAAAGCTTTTTTATAGAGAGGGCTGTGACTCTCGTTTTTAGAAAGTGAATATGTCTTTTTCAAATCAGAATATTGACTTTCCTTATATAGAAGATACGGAAATCTTTGTTACCAAAACTTTTTGAGTCAATATTCTTTCTTTTTGGTAAGCAAATGAGAGACAATCTCGTTATCCTTAAAAACAAAGATTTTCGAACGTAAATATTCGAAAAATCTTTTTCGAAGGGTTTATTTACCAAAAGCGATTTAAGATATAATCTTCTTCCGTTTAGGTAAGAAAATAAAATCAAGATTTTTGGATCTTTTTGTTTCCGAAAATGAAGTGTATAAGATCTTTATTTGATTTATTCCTATTACCAAAATTGCTAGAGACAAAGTCTCTTTAATTTAGGTAATTTGAATATTTTGAACCTTAAGACAATTCGGAAAATTAAAGTAAAATCAAAGAATGAAAGAAAAAATTTATTTTAAAGAGATATTTTCGAAAAATCATTTTGATAAGAGAAAAATTGATTTTTGTGCTTATAATTGGATGTTCTCTCTATCCTACAATGATTCCTAAAAGTCTAACCACTAGGGTCTTTAAATGTCTTTATAATCCTTGAATTTGTAGGACTTGCCTTATTCATTTATTACTTTCCATATGTAATCTGCATAGAATATTATTAGCACAAATAATATAATTTAAATTTATTTATTTTGTTTTAATCATCAAAATCTCGAGATTAATATTTGATCCTTGAGCCAACAAAGTCTTCACTTAAAGACCACAAGCTAATGGGGTAGTGGAAGCTACAAACAAAAACATCAAGAAGATATTAAGGAAAATGGCAGAAAATCACCATGATTGGGTAAGCAAACTACAATATGCTTTGTGGGGATATCGGAACATAACGAAATCTACGAATGGGGCAGCCCCTTATTCTCTAGTCTACGGGATGGAAGCTATACTGTCAACTGAGATAGAAGTGCAGTCCTTGTGCATAATGATGGAATCCAAGATTCCAAAAATGTCAATGAGCGAAAAATCATTATTAAGAATTAACACTCCTAGATGGAAAAAGGCTTAATGTCAGATTCATGGATCAATTATATAAGAGGAGAATAGCTAAGCACTTCAACAAAAGAGTTCATCCAAAGGTACTTAGAGTTGGGGATTTGATTCTAAAATAGATGCGGCCAAACACTCATGACCCAAGGGGAAAGTTCTAGGCTAACTAGGAAGGCCCATTCTTGATTAAGATGATGTTTTCCAGAGGTGCAGTGAAGCTATCAAACATGGAAGGCAATGAGTTCACCGAACCAGTCAATATGGATAAATTAAAGGGAATTTTATGTATGACTTCAAACGTTTACGGTGAAGCCCAATCAATAAATTCACCTTTTGTGTTCTTATTAACTTTAAAGCTTGTTATGATAAGTCTATGTTGATATACAAATGTTGTGAATTTACTTTGGTGAAATAGAATAGCAAGAAATATATCAACATTTTAGAGCAAAAATCATTTCATTCATAATAAGTGCATACATTCCATAAATTGCACATTGTTTAGTACATTTCATTAGAAATCAGGATAAAGCATCTACATGCTAGGTCCTAACAGAAATCTAGTTGTCAATAGATCAGCCGACTCTGAATCAGCACCGACTCTGGAATAAGCCTGCAGCCAAGTGCGATACAAGTTTGAGGAAGAGGTATCGGCCACATCAGAAATGGGTACAGTCATGCGATTAGGCCAGGTGGAAGTAAAGCTAGACAGGAATCACAGTGTAAGAAGGCCACCCTCGAACCGTGTGTAATCAGGGATAGCTTGATGACGACCGTACTGCCTAGCTATGCAGCTAGGATAATAAGCAAATGCTATAGACAACCCCACACAAGGGCAAACAGAGCATGGAAGAGGAAATTGTGACTCGCTTTATGTACCATCAGGGGCAAGTCCATCTGACTCCCTCAGAGTTGAGATCTTGAAAAATAACAGTCTAGTCTTCCACAGTCTCACCAATGAAACGACGTTGACGTTGGACATAGACTCGTGGTCTATAATCGAACATCAAATGGTCTGATGTTGGAGCCATCACCTATGGCTTCTCAAAAGCCCACAACTGCAGATGAATATAAAAAAAGAAGAAGAAGAAAAAAAAGCTCGTTAAGTTGAAAAACCGTAAAGGCGGCTTAAGCAAAAGTTAGAGCACTAAAAAAAATAATATAATAATAATAATAATAAAAGAGAAAAGCTCGTTAAGTCGAAAACTCGCAAGGGTGGCTTAAGCAAAAGTTAGAGCATAAAAGAGAAAACAAAATAAAAATGCATTTACATGCAGTAGAAGCGGACTCCCCATTGGACCGAGTACCAAGCTAGAGTCCCAAGCATGTTCTTCCAACCAAGTAAATGTCTTTGCCAAATAAGTGAGAAAGGCGTGCGTCGCCTCGCCATCTGTTCGACTATGGGCACCAACCTAAGGCTGTCATAACCATCAATGCCACTGAGTAGCAAGTAGTGACTAAGAAGGCAAAAGCAGACAACAAAAGGCCAGAATGGCCTAGTGCGATCCATACTCATGGCACAGTCGACAAGCAATCGCAGGGGTATGACATCAACTCCAAAGTCATAAGACGTTATCTCATAAGCCGAGAAAACAAAGACAGGCAGAATCAGTGAAGCAAATATATCAAGCCGAGGCACCATAGCAATTTCTTCAACCATGGGTATTCTCCTAGAAATAATGCTGAATTCTTCAAATAATGGACAGATCTCAAAGTCGTTGTAGTGAAATAAGTTGTCCAAAGAATCAAAATGGTTGATCAACCATTGCAGCAACCCAGGTTGAACCTGAATGTTCTGATAATAACTTAGCCCGTCGACTTCGAATGGTGACAGTAAGTCCCAATCCTTATGGCTAAAACCGCGAAATAAAGCTTCAAATACAGGTGTTAAGGTCCGATCCATGGAAAATGGGGAAAAAATGAGAAGTTTGGAGGAGTTTTGAGTGAAAGCTTCATCTGGAATAAGAGAGGAGAGTTTCTTGTAACGCATAAGGTGTATTATGTGTTTTTATAGTAAGAAAATAAAGGATACATTAACAGTTGATAGCCACTACAGTGCTAGTGGCGCACGCCACTGGCCAATAGTCAAGTGAAAAATCCTTTTTATATAGCTTTTCGGTTTTCGGATTCAATAAGCAATATGATTATCAGCTATGAAACACAAATACACCAATATCATTTAAAAACTTATAAAGAGACTGTCCTCTAGCCTTCATTTATTAAAATAATAAATTTTTTACAAGAAAATTCCCCAAGCCGGGCGCGAGTACAAAAAAGAGAAGAAAAGGAAAAAATAAGAAAAAAAAAAGCTAGGGCAACCGGCTCAAGACATGTTTGAGGCCGTCTCTTTCGAGTCCTCGCTGCTAGACTCCTTAGTCTCTTTGACGATCACCGGCTAGCGTCCAGCTCCGCGACCCGTACGCCCACCGCGCCGCATCCCTCGGCCCTAATCAACAAGAAGCACCATGTCAACTCTCTGCACACATTCATAAATATTAATGATTGCATTACACGCATACATGGCATATTCATTACATGTCTTCTTCTTTATCGTGTTTATACTTACAGATATATGCTCATCTGAGAGCCTCGCCTCTGCCAAGTTCAAGCGACCTGCCTTATACAAGCGGCACACCTCGTTGTGGTCATCAATGGACACCTATAGAATAATATAGGGGTAGGGGCATACAATGAGAAAGCATATTAATAAAAGCAATGATCACAATAAAAGAGCAGAAGATACTCAAATGGATGCAGCTAGGCGGTGACATCCGGTATGGACTCACTAGATGCGTTTCTAGCATACCCTAAGCAGGCTGACCTGTACGGTCCGGAATAAAAGAGACTGAAGCACCAGGCCCATGCCCGAGCATGCCAACAATAACAATCGTATCTGGAGCTCTAGGCCCGAAGCCTCTCCTCACGCATTTACCGCGTTGCTGCTGCAAGAATAAGGCAAAGTTTATGAATGGAAAACACTGGGGCAAAGCCAAGACAACAGAATAAAAGAATTAAAACCTACTTGTATTAGAACAGCGCCCTGGCCCCAGTTCAGCTCCTTTACCTCAACAAAAAGGTCGAACTCAGTCGGAGGAGGGACATGAATCAGGAGCTGAGTCCGCGCAAATATCATGTAAGCGCCCGACATGAAAGCTGCTAGGTGGTCTATAGTAGCTAACCCCCTCTGAGCAGCAGCAATTTCCTACGTCAGCTGGATAGACCTCATCAACAGCATGTAGTAGGGGACATCATGTGGGACCCTCCTTCTGTCTGGGCCAAGCTCCCACTCGTATACCCACTCTCCGAGGTAATACATATCACAGAAGAGTCTTGGAAGGAGATGTCTATGCTAATAGTCGACGGCTGCTTGAACAAAATCGAGGAAGTCAGGTGCATCTACCCATGGATATCTCTTTATCTATAGAAGAGAACAATAAAAAAGAAAAAAAAAAGAAGAAAAGGAGAAAAAAAAAGAAAAAAAATCATTAGCAAAAGAAAAGAAAAGGCAAAGAACATAAGAAAAACAAAAAAGAAACTAAATAAACAAAGGGAGGTAGCGATTTATCTGATCCCAGTTCAAGTCATTCAACAGCTGTCGGAACACTCTGATGTCTGAGTTAGTATGTGAATACCTCCTGCTATAGCGCCATGCTTGGCCTCGTTGTAAAGTCTTCTCATTTACGCCCCCCTCAAAGCTAAACAAGCATGGCATAGGAAGGACTCTATAATCACAAACCCAGATCTGCATCAAGGATAAGCAGAAATCAACGAATAAACAGAAAAATAGGAATAAAAAAAGACAATAACCGACTGACCAGGTTTTGTACCTCAATCGCCCACTTGTAGCCTATCTTCAAGTGAACTCCTTGGACGCACAGGTCCATGCCATAATACAAATAAGATAGAGTAGCAACTCCCCAATTAAATTGCCTGGTGGCATCTAGATCCTATAATGGTGGTAGCAACACCAAATCTGCATCGTTGCCATGGTTCATGAACAAAGTGGTCGACAGCAGATAAAATAAGTAAGCTCAGGCTACTACGTCCACATCCATCTCTACTACCTGCTCTTGGGGCATCTCTTGATAATAAGAATAGATACTCTTGTATCTAACCCTCTAGTTAGAGATAGTGGGCTCCATGCGAGTAGCAGCCCGAAGACTTGTCCGCAGGCCTAGACGGTCTAGTGTCCTCATCCTGTCATCAAAGACAATTGACCGTCCTCCAAACGGCAACTCGATGATAGCAGCAAAGTCTATCGGTGTGATAGTCATCTCACCAAATGGCAAGTGAAATGTATGTATGGAATCCATCAACTACTCCATCAACGCCAATATGCTGGACGGCAGAGTTCGCCCCTGCACCTGAGGTAGAGTGTCCACAAAACGACCAAAGCCTGCCTCCCGGACACGCTCCTGAACTCGCTCAGGTAGGCAGTCGAACCACTCACCGGCTGCAAAAGTGTTATCGCCGGATTTCCCGCACCTCACACCCGACTGCATAAAACCACAATAAGTATGCTAATGGAGTACGAAGACACATGTTTTTGTGTTTTGATGCAGGTGAGCAAGCAAAGATTATAAATATCACAAAAACAAAGTGCATAGCAAAAATTTGGCACAAGCCACATCACTCCAATGCCTATTTATAAGCAAATGAGGGTGGGTGGCCCTATTTTAAGGCTGACGTGGCAAAAATGCCACTATCAGGCCCCACAATGGGATCGGCCCGCTTTTACAAAATCGGACCGAGTGGCACGCAAAATGAGATGGTGCACCAGAAAGTGTGCAACGGGCTCAACGCGCTTCCCGGGCCCGGTTTCGTCACAAAATGCCCGGTAACTTTAAAAGGTAAAAGTGGTTAAACACATCGTCAATCTCAGTCACGGACCATCGGTCCAAAAACTTGGGCAATCGGGAATCATGATCCAGTTTTATGCGAAAAAATGGTGTATCATCACTGAACCTTTTTAAAGGCAAAATTTAAATGTCTACAATAATAATAGTCCATCATAATAGTATAGGTGTAAACACTAGGTGATAGCCCAAAATCCTTCAACTCTTCAAACAAACTCTTAACAAACTCAACTTGATTGGCTTCAATAAAACACTTGAGCAAGAAATTGCAAGACAAAATGGTTGTTTCAAGCCCAAATTTTTTCGCTTGCACAAACACATCTAGCGCATTCTCAAACATTTTTTTCTCTACAAAAACTTTTATGAGTACATTTATTATAATAGTTGATA